>NC_133619.1:336505656-336810625 GCF_048593235.1 Sminthopsis crassicaudata | reverse complement strand
GTTCCTTCTTCCAGGGTCTCATGGGAGATTTGGGATTCTCAAAGGCTAATTGAGCTAAGAGACCACAAGCCCTTGGTTGTAAAGGGCTGAAACTCAGAATAGGTGCACTCTGGAATCAGACAATTGAGCATTTAAGGCTAATTACCTATTGGACAATAACTATTAGCATATGCTTGGAAAAATGGCCCTTCTCACTATTCTGTAGTGGCTGAATCTTTTAATGGATATAGATAATTCTAGGAGGGATTAGGGGGTGGAGTGAGATAAGCCAGACTCACTCTGGAGGAGGACGAGAAGAGAAGTCAGTAGGTGGAGAGTGTGTAGCAGTTTTGTCCACCCTTTCACTTCTCCCCTTAAAGACCAAGGACTTTTGCTTATCTTGACTCCAGCTGATTCTGAGGCCTCCAGGGAGCTAACCCGGACTTCATACTAGGTTGTGCAGCAAAGCTCAGCAGGTTCCAGCAATAGACTGGATTGCTCATTATTTTAGGATCAGCCTCGTTCACTTTGGAGAGAGTCTCAGTAATTAATTGGTCCCCAGAAGATGAACGTTGGTCAAACAGATCATAAAAGCCATCCACAATGGCATAGAGAGTTTACCATTGCCATGTGCAGTGATAGGGAGGGTACCCACATAAGGTGTTTATCACAGGTCCAGTCTGAAAATACAGAGGTAAATATGGATAAAGAATAACCATTATAAAATTACGTATAAAGAGCTGAAAGGAACCTTAGAGGCTCTCTAATCCAATTGCCCCATTTTATAGATGAGGATCATGGGGCTTAAAGATGATTAAGTGACTTGTTTATAGTCACATAGGTAATTAGCATGATATCAGGCCTTCAGGAGCATCCCAAGGTTTCAGCATATCCTACAAGGCTTTGCTTTCCCATGAATTGGGTTAAAAGTGGGGAATCTACAGGCCTTATACCAGCCTATAGATGGTATAAGGCCCTCTGAAATCATTTGCTAAGGTAACTACAATTGATGATGAGCTAAAAGCTAGATACCATAGCCTTGCACTGTTTGAGGTCTGTTAAGTAAACAATTTTATATGGCCCGTGAATGATGTTATAAATATCCAAATGGCCCTTGGCAGAAAAAAAATTCTCCAGCCCCAAGTACAGTCTATATTTTAAAACTTCAAACTACATATGGCAGTTTGTGGTCATTAAGGTCTATATTTCCCATTTTCCTTTTGTCTATATAGGTTTTGACTATTTCATTGTTTTTTGAGACCCACACCAAAGGGCGGTCAGAGGAAATAAAAAAATAATGTTTGAGCCATTCCATTTTATTCCTTATTCATTTACCAAATAGTTAAATAGGGAAAGGTGGTAAAAATTATTACTTTAAACAAGGTGCTAATCATCCATGTGCCTTCAGCATCCAAAAATAAAACTTATTGAACTTAAATAAATATATATATACATACATACATATATATACACATATTGTTATTATATATACTTATATGTCATATTCATCATATATACTGATATGAACTTTGTGTAGTCATATACAGAGAGATATATACTTATATGTGAATGCATATATTTACATAACTTATAAATTTACATATATAGTCATTGCATATGAGCTTATATATTTACATATTTGTACATACATATATATTTACATAGTTATTGTCTATATATAAACTTACATGTATATTTACATAAATACATGTGTTTGTTTACATGGGATAAATATTGTGGCATGTTTATATATTTACTTTTATCATCATTGTATAAACATGCATAAGAGTTTGTACATATAGATTTATATAAAATCAACATATATACTTATGTATAAACCTATATATAACTTATATGTAGTTAGTGTATACTATTATATGAACTTGTATGTTTCATACGACTATATATTCTTTTATATATTAAGTTATATTTGCACATATATAGTCATGTTAAATATTTGCCCTAAAATTTCTCTTACTATAAGATCATAGAATCATTCTATTATTATGCTGGATTGGAACCAAAGGATTGGAGTTCAAATTCTGCTCCATCACTTACTGAGTGACCTTGGGCAAATGACTTCATCTTTCTGTACCTCAGTTTCCTCATTTGTAATTAATAATAGCAACAATAGTAATAATTAACATTTATATGGCTAAGGCCTATATAACTTACATAGTACTTTAATGAGTTATATAAATATCTCATTGTATTCACAGTGATTTTGGAAATAGATGCTATCATTATTTCTATTGTATTGCTAGGGATACTGAAGCTGAGGAACTTGTCCAGGGCCACACAGTCTGTAAATGTCTAAGGTTGGATTTGAACTCTGGCATTCCTGACTCCAGGTCTAGCACTCTGTTCATTATACCACTTAGAAGCCTCCAATAAAGGGGCTAGATTAGCCGGCTTCTAAAGTTGCTGCTGGTTCTAAACTTGAAATCCTCACACTGTCAACTTTGTCCTAAACAAAAGGTGTGAAATGGACCCTTGAAGCCTCTTAAGGTTTTCTTACCTGTGAGAGGTCCCAAGCAGTAGACCTGCATATAATCCAGTAAAGTATTTCCAGAGCAATGAAAAGTCACAGAGGATGCTAGGGCAGGGTTGAAGAAGGCCGAAGTAAATGGACCAGCTGTGAAAAGAATAATCCGGAGGGATGGGATTCTATTGGTTTTAAGTGACCTCTCTATGGATATCTCAAAGAATCCTCAGACAGAAAGGGACCCTGGAAAAGTCCTCCCCCGCACCTTCCGCTACTTGAAAAATAGCCATTTTAACCAAGTTGTAAAGATCATTTCAGAAAATGCACTCCATTTTGCTTTTGATTCTTCCAGGGATGCTGACATTTAAGTAACAAAAAGATGGTCCCTAATGAACTTTATCCATCTTCCATAGTCCTGGTTGGTAAGTTACCACGACGAGGAGAAACATGACACTTTGTAGAATACTATCCTGCGACACATCAATCAATAGAAAATATTTGGTTTTGAAGTGCCTTGATCTACTAAGCAATTTGAGAAGTCCTATTTCCTTTCTCATTTAATCTCTCTCCCTATTTTCTTCAATACAAGAAACTAGAGAGGAAAATGTTTGACTGCACAATGTTAAAATCAACCAGCCTATCTAAGGACATATATCCAAACCTTCAGTCTAAAAGGAAATTAGATTTCCCATTCTTCAAAGACTATTCAACTTTTGCCTGAAAGTTCTTAGAGAAACAGAGTTATGAACACCAACCCTTCTTTCATACATAAAACTGTCTTAGGCTTTGAGGGGCAGCCTGACAGCTGTACATGACTAAGAGCTAGTGCTAAATTTAAAATCTGGAAATCTGGGTTAAAATGCTATGGCAGACATTTACTAGATGTGGAAGCAAGTCACACTCTCACAGACTCAATTTCGTCATCTGTAAAATGTTTACATTTACATTAGCAATTACAAAAGAATTCTACAGATACTAACAGAACTATCTGCATTATCCTCTCTGGGCTCACACATTAGCAAGAAATCAACCAAAAGATCTGGTCTAGATTTGTTCTCACCCAGGTTGACATTTATTCAGGTTAGGGGTTCCCAAGAGCATGTCCTTTGAATTTTTCAGTGTGGGCTGGTGGACTTAGCCTTATCCTTCCATTTTCTGTCATATTTTATTGTATTATAGATAACCTTAAAGCAAAGAGGCTAATTAACCTAACGTTCTAAGTGAGGAAAGTTGCTTTCCTACTTCATAGAGATAAAATGGTCTTATTAAAAGAACACTGGATATAAAGTCAGAAGGGACCCAGACACCCTGCTTACTAGCATGTGTCCTTGGATAAAGCTTTTTTTTTTTTTTTTTTTTTTTTTTACGCATTTCAGTTTCCTTTCCTGTGAGATGGGGATAATTTTTATATATTACATACTATTTTATAAGATTATTGCAGGAAAGGCACTCTGTATACCATAAAATGCTGTTAAAAACAAAAACAACAACAATCAACTATTCATTTTGTAATAACACTCCCCTTTAACAAACAGCTAGTTGGTAGCACAATCAATAATGTGCTGGACCTCAAGTTACAAAGTCCTGAGTTCAAATGTGACCTTTGGCCAGCTGGGAGACCCTGGGTAAATCATTTAACCTTTGCCTCAGTTGTTTCATCTGTAAAATGGGCATAATAATAGCACCAACTTCCCTGAGTTGTTGCAAGGATCTGGTAAAGCTTTTTTCAAACCTGAAACATATAAATGTTAGCTGTGATAATAATGATGGTGATAATTGATTATTTCACAATAATAGTGGGTTTTTTTTTAATTTAGTGCTTAATTTGTCAGACATTTCTAAGTGCTTGGCAATTATTATCTTATTCAATCTTCACAACCACCCTTGAGGTTGGGAGCAGAGAGGGGGTAGTTGCTCTTATTATCCTTATTCTACAGATGAGGAAACTGAAGCAAACATAAGTTTAGTGTCTAGCGTCAGATGGGTAGTGTCTGAGGCTAGACTCAAGACTTCTTGATTCCAGGCCCAGTGTACTATCCACTGGGCCACTTAAAAAGATAAGAATTGTGAGCTGGCTCTCTTTTGTTCTCTACATCTACATTTCTATCTATATAGATATTATATAGATACACCATCAAGGTCCTAAAAATAGGTTTTTTAACAGATTTAGAAGAGAAACTTAAGGCTACATTAGGATCTACTATCTATAGAAAATCAATTAGAAGTGAGGTGAATTCACTTGCCATATCACAGCATGAGCCAACAGGTTCATAGATGATCATAGCTTTAGAGGTGGAAGAGGACTTTGGATACTGTTTAGTCTGACCTCATTTTACACATGGGGAAACTGAGGCCCACAGAAATAAAGGGACTTGTCCAAAATCATTCAAATCCAGGTGTTTAACCACACTCCCACTGTGCTTCTTACTATTAACAAAGTAGTAAATAATTTTGTAGACTTATTTTTTTTAATCCCTAAACCAGCTAATTACTTTAACTTCCACTGTTTCCCTTATCCCTTAGTGATCCCCACATTCTTCCTATTTGTTCTGACACTATAATATTAGTATCTGATTTCCTTTTCCCTTACTTTCTCATCACAAACACCTGCCCTCCCTCATGTATGGTCTGACTTTTCAATTAAAGTGAATACAAATTTATTTGGTTTGTAGAATTTTATGACATTCCTTGAGGTAACTAAATCATTCTGACATATTTTGAAACTAGGACTGGGAATTATTTCACAAAAGCTAAATGGATGTTAGAACTGGTTCTTAGCCTCCTCTCCCAAATAGTAAAAGTCTGACACTTTCAAAGATTTCCCTGACTTTTTTCAGATTCTCCCCATTCCACCTTACTATAAACACTATAAACTATAAACTCCCTAGCACTAAACCTAAGAAAACAACAAAGCAAATGACAACCAAAAAACAACTGAAATGCCTATTAAGACACACTTTCATTGGATTAGCTGTTTGATCTCTATTAAGTACTGGCTCTTCAAATGAGTGTTTTTTTTCTTTCCAGTAGGATAACCTTGCTTTGAGGGATAATCCTCCTCCCTCTGCCACCCGCCCTGGAATCTCAAAGTGAAAATTCTCTCACCTGTATAAGCCAAGATAGTAACAATGAGAGCCACAGCTGTCACCCTGTAGATAAAAAGACTGTGCTGAAATAGGAGGAGTGTTAAATGGAAGAAGAAAGAACAGGTGGCTTCCACCAAGGTGCCCTGGCTCACTGATGTCCGGAGGGAGGAGCTGCAATCTCTGGCAATCAGATTCTGGATTAGATGGAAATCTGTCAACTCCCAAGACCAATAAAGATTGGTCAAAACGCAGCTGGCCTTCATTCCCACAAAATGAGCCAACAATTTGACAAGTGTGGTCAGCAAGGAGGACTCTACCATCAGGAACTCCTGGATGGACACGGCGGGGTTGGCAGATGCACCATCAAAACACATCCCATGGACCACAAAGAGCAGGAAGAGAAGGGTCAGGATTACATCTGGGCCAAAGCCACCTCCCCAGGGCCCGATCTCCACTAACATCCTAAGTTCTAGGCAACATGCACACAACTGGAAGGCACTTGCCAGCTCCCCAGCAAAGCTGTTATAGATTTTCTGAGGGAGAAACCTTTTGGAAATTCTTCTAGCCCCTTCACATAGGGTAATAATAATAAAGAAGAAGGAAAGAGAGACATTCAAACCAGCCATGCAGAAGCTTCAGAAGTCAGAAGCAAGAGAGTGTCTAGACTGTACTACATAGGAAATCAGGTCAGAAAACCCCGCCTCTTTTTTAACACAGGTGGACATTAAGCTAACGTGGCACAAACTAACATTCAGGTCCTTAGGGTCAAGGAAGCTGGAGGGAAAATTCACATAAGGCAGAAGGTAGGCAAAATATTTTTCCCTTATCTAGAATCCCATCAGCCACTTGATCTTCAAAAACTTCTCTTGCCTTTAATTTACAATGTTCCACCTGTACCTAAAAGGTATAGAAAGGCACAGGTTACCCAGAGAAGTGTTGAGACCATAGAAACTGTCTTTCTCTTGTACTGACCTAGGAAGATCAGAGGTAACTTGTACAAAGTATCACACATTTAAAGTTTAGGATTCATGACAAATAGTCATGGTACTTTCATTCATTTTTTGACTGCTGGCCTAGGACTCATCTGATGCTTCCTGAAATGCTGAGTCTATGTTTTTGACACAAATATTGATGTGAGTGAATACTAGCTTTATGGAAAGGGATATATGAACTCTCATAACTTGGTGTTGGGAGACAAGATAGACTCCTATTAATTCTGTACTAAAAAAACCACAATGAAGCTATATATATTTTTTAAAAGCTGCTTATATTCAGACAGTATAGTCTATAATGCATTTTTTTTCTTATAACCTATTGAGGTCCAAAGTTTAGGTCTTCTCATTCTCACTATAGATAATAAAATTCAGGCTGAGCAACAAGCCCACAATTCTTTTTAAATATGTAAACTAGTTACATTTCTAGACTACTAACTCCTAGATTTCTAACTATTCAAGGTACATTCAATATAAAAATGATTGGTGTCATAGCAAGCAAAAAAAAAAAAAGTCTTTGGGAAAGCAAAAAAAAAAAAAAATCCTTAAATTGTTTTTAATCAATCTGCTTTTATTTTTCTTCTTAGAAATTTATTTTATGTATAACTTATTTCCAAGAATTTGTAATGTATAATTAGGATTTATGTAACATTTTAAGGATTTTAATGTACTTTACATATCTTATCTCACTTCATGACAGTCCTTTGAAGTACATATTATCCCCATTTTTAAAATGATAAAAGCAAGACTAAGCAATATATCCATAGTCCTTTTCCATTTCTAGAGAAATTACCTGAAGAATATCCAAGCTAATCTAACAATGGCATGACTATGCTGCTGTGGGCAGCGGATAGTGCAGTGTCGAGTATCAGGCCTGGAGTTTGGAAGTCTCATCTTTCGAAGTCCAAATTTGGCCTAAGATATTAATCCTATGCAAGTCATTGGACCCTGTTTACCTCAGTTTCCTTAGCTATAAAATAAGCCAGAGAAAGAAATAACAGACACATCCAACATCTCCAAAACTCCAAATGGAAACATGGAGAGTTGGACATGATAGGGACAACTGAACAACATGTGTGCTGAAGCAAAAAGTAGTCTTTGGGAGAGTAGGAAAATCCTTACATTATTTTTAATCAATCTGCTTTTATTTTTCTCCCTAAACGTTTTATTTCATGTAGTTCAAAAAAAAAAAAAAAAAAAACCTGATCTGGAATAATAATGACAATAAGCATTTATATAACATTTTAAGATTTTCAATGAACTTCTCAAGTCATCTGATCTTTCTAACAATCCTGTAAGGTGGATACTATTATTATTATTATTATTTTACTGTTGAGGAAATGACTTGTTCAGGAACATTCAACTAATGCCTGAGTCTGGATTTGAACTCAGGTCTTTCGTATTATTTACACAATACTTACTATATGTCAAGCACTCTGTTGTGAAAATGAGTAATTGCAAAGTTTAGCAATCTTGGAAGATTCCAATTATCCCCATTTTCAAGATAAAGAAACTGAATAGAGGTGACACGACTTGCCCAGAGCCACGTAACCAGTATATTTGAAGCTGATTTTTCTGTAAGTCTGTTAACAAGGGCATAGTTTGCCCCCCCCCCCCACCAACTGACCCCAAATCCTCCATGAAGGACCCAGCCAACATGCTGAAGGCCTTTTTCTGGATCTCTTGATAGTACACAGATATCAGTGGATTACACAAGATACTGCCCAAACTATGTAAATTATCCCCATTTTCACCAAGACCTGGGCCAGTTTAGTTTTCTAATCACACACCTCTTTGATGATATCTTTTATGCTATCTCATCTTCCTTGACTCCGTGTCTATTCACACTCATGCCTATTCACACATATCACAAGCATCTGTCTTTTGGGTAAAATGTGGCTTGCCTCCTTTAGAGGTTATGGTATTCTGACTTGTAGAAATACATGGTTATCATCAAAGAAATACTTGGCTTTAAAAGAGAAGTCCTTATTATAGATAGGGAATATTGAAAATACTGCACTACTTTTCATGTTAAATCTGATTATTAGGTAGCTATCCATTGATTAGAGAATGGCAAAACAAATTGTGGTGCATGAATATCATCAATATGAAATACAGGAAGATTAAAAGGAAGACTATAGGAAGCCTTTCCCAATTGCTCTTAATCTAGGGCATTCTATCTGTTGATGATTATTTGTCACATATGTTGCTTATTTGTATGTGGTATTTGCATGTTGTCTTATTACTGTTAGCTCCATAAGGGCAGGGGCTATCTTTTGCCTTTTTTTTGTATCCCAAGTCTGGCACATAATAGGAGCTTCATAAAAGTTTACTGACTGATGGCAAATGAAGTAAATAGAATCATGAAAACAAGATGCAAATTATAAAAATTGAAATGGAAAAAGACAAAAATCAAAAGTGAACTCTGTGTAATTATAATGATGAAGGCTGATCCTGGCGAAGAACTGAGAATAGGCACCTTTTCTTTTTCACACTGAAGGGATAAAGGGCCATGGATATGTAATATGGCAGTTCCTAGTCAGACATAATTTTTTTAGCTTTGCTAATCTCATTTCCCTTTTCAAAAAAAATTTTGTTACAAGGAATGACAGAGTAGATAGAGGAAGGGAAAGAATATATTCAATAATTATTGCAATACAAAATTAAGAGTGATCCAAATAAGAAAATGAAATTCAACTTTAAAAATTTAAAGCACTACGCAAAGGCATTTTAAAAATTTTCCTTCTAATCAATTCTGGGCCCAGGTTGTTGTTAATTGGCAGTATTTCTCTAAAATGTACATACTGATCAATCATGCTCTTTGCATTGTCATTCCTGCTACAAATCAGTTTATACCACAGAAATTTTTCATCCAATTTTTTTTTCCATGTGGAAACTGGAACATCCTGAAGGCTGAACATGCAACCGACACAATATCATCAAAAAACAGGAACATTTGGACGACTGGAGAACTTTGCTTTTCTGTTTGGATTCCACAATTCTCCTTCAAAACAGTGAAGTACCTTTGGAGAGAGTTTGAGGTCTTGATTGATAGGAATAATTATAATGTTGAACAATGTCTCCTCTGCTGTTAGATCTTTCAAGATTTTGACATATGCAAAGGAGATATTATATAGGAAGCAAACTTTAAATGCAACACAACAGTTCCAGAATCAAATACTTTTTTGATAGTAACAAAAACCCCCATAAAACAGTAGGATCTTGTATTCTCTGGTCCTTTCAATCAAATTGCAGAATCTTATTTATGAAAACTTCCCTCTTCCTTTATCATCCTTGAACTGAGAATGCCTCATATGTCCAGGGATTACTATCATTAAAATGAGAGAAGAGACATATGGATTGATATTACCTTGATTTTTTTTTCCAGTAAAAAGGTTCATGATTTTTCCCCCCAAAAAAACTTAGTGTCCTCTTCTCTTTCAAGTCTATTGAGAACCAGGACTTAACACATTTGAAATTGTGTTGCTTCCTTGCCTTTATTTTCTTTAGTATAATTTCTTCTTCTTCCTAAAGCATAACAGGATTATGGTATTAATGGCTAAATATGTATATTAGAAAGAACATGGCAAGATGAAATGATGAAGTTGGAATAAGTGCACTTAGGTTATACTGTAACACATTTAATATGTATGGGATTGCCTGTTATCTAGGGGAGGGAGTAAAGGGAGGGAAGGGAAAATTTGGAAAAATGAATACAAGGGATAATGTTATAAAAAAATTACTCATGCATATGTACTGTCAAAAAAAATTTGTAATTATAAAATTAATTTTAAAAAAAGGAGTTGGAATAAGGAAAACTTTAATTCAGATTACATACTCAGTGTCCACTTTAAAGGTTATTTAGAGGTTTAAATGAAATAGTTTGTGTAAACTTTTAGCCAGTATACAAATGCTAGTTATTTTTGTTATCCGGTATATAAATGATAGTTATTTTTATCATCATCATTATGTTATAAAGATCTTTATAGATCACCTCATTTTTGCTTTATCTATTATTCTTCTCCCAGTTTTGTCCTTAAATATCTCCAGAACAATCTAGCCTAATTATCTCTTGACAAATTTTGGATGAACTTTTTTTCTTTATTGATATTCATTTTTTATGAGGCAATATGCCTCAATCTTCTACAATCTGCCTCCATAAGTTTCTGCAAAAGTTTATATTCTAAACTTTTTATTGCCTTTTGGACCAAATTTAAGCTGGAATGATAGGTTGGGACAAGGAAGGTATTACCCTTAACTGCCCTATCTCTTTGCTTGTCAAGATCGGGTATTAGTTGATGATATCCAGGTTTTCTTGATCTCATTGTGACTATTGATTTATATTGGGTAAACATCACTATTAAACATTTTAAACTTAAATTCTCATAAATATGTTAAACTCAATATGTTCAAAATAGAATTAACCCCTCTAAGAATTTTGAATCTATTACTATCAAAAGTACCACCATTCATCCAGTCATCAAGGTTCACAACTTCTGTCATTTTCAACATCCATCTCACTCTTACTAACTCCTCACATACAACAAATGGCTAAATCTTATAGTTTCCATCTCCACAACATCTCTCCTTTATGTTTCCTTTTTGCCAATAATCTCCCAGTTATTCTTACTGGCTAATTTCTTTCTATTCCAATCTGTCTTCCATATATACCTGCCAAAGTGATATTCCTTAAGTATGAATTTGACCATGTCACCCCACTAACCAATAAATTTCTGTCTTCCTCTTACCTATAGGATCAACTATAAACATCTTTTTTGGCACTAAAAGGTCTTTAAAATTTGACCCTTATTTTTCTAGTCTTTGTACACATAATAAAACTTATTTTGCATTCATTTGCACTGTCCATCATGCTATATGGCAGATAGATTATCTCCTATCTCCATGCCCTTTGCAATGCATGTCAATCAACAGGCATTTTATTTAGCAACTACTATGGCCAGATTATGTTAAGGACAAATATAAAGAATTAAACAAGCACTCTTATCAATGAGCTTATATTCTAATGGAGGTGACAAGTTATACACACACTCACTTCAGAAAAACTCAGTTTAGCTGGATTGCAGTATTGGGGTTACCATAATGCACTAGGATACACTAGCATGATAGATTGGGACAAGGAATATGAAGGATTTTAAAAAGTTTAAATTTGGTCCAAGCAATAGGAAGCCACTGGGATCAAATAGGGAAGTAATACAATCACACATATGATTAAGGAAAATCACGTTGGCAACCATTGCAGTAGGAAGAGATACAAGGCAACAAGACCAATTAGGAGGCCATTGTGGACATAAGTGAAAGGTGACAAGGTCCTGATCTAAGGTGGTGGCTCTCTTAAGTTGAGAAAAAGAGGTAGAATGTAGAATAAATAGCAAGATTTGGCAAGGCGTTGGCTGTGTGGGATGAGAAAGGGTAAGGAGTTAAGGATAATATGAAGGCTACAAACCTAGGAGATTGGAAGAATGGTTGTGCCTTTGACCAAAAGAGAGTACTGTTTTCTAGCCATGCTTTGTTCAGATTACTCTCATAAAGCTGATTTTTAAAAACCAAATGTTGAATTTTCTGCATTATATTTCATTAGAGGTGGCCTAATGTTCCAAACTGCCAAAATCCTAACTATTATCATACCTGATTATCCAACTTTTCCAGTTTTATTTTATCTTCAAATTTGATGGTAATGTCACCCACACCTTCATCCAAGTCTTTGATGAAAACGTTAAATGGTGCAAGGCCAAAGAGAATCTCTGGGGCTCCCCACTAGAGACCATCCTACAAAATACAAGCATTTTCCTTGGCTAAAGTCAGCCAGAAAGAACAACATATGAGACTCAAAATTAAAGCTACTAATGACAAAGGAATCCTTACTTGTAAGTCATTTAAATAAACCATTTCCCCTATTCTGGAACAAGGGTTTCAAACTAGTTATTAGACTACTTCAAGTTGCCCATGTTAGGCAAATTTCGAATACATAGCTAAAAAAACTCTCTAAAAAACTATTTAACTCCAGGAGCAATACTAGTATACAGGGATGGTGAGCCAACTAGTATTGCTCCTGGAGTTAAATGTTCCAAGTTCAAATATGGTCTCACACATTTACTGGCAAATCACTTAATCTCTATTTGCCCCAGTTTCCCTATCTGTAAAATGGGGATAATAGCACCTACCTCCCAGTCATGAGAAAATGATGTAGTATTTGTAAAGTGCTTGGCAAATGGTTAAGCACCATTATATGTGTTATTTATTTTTACTATTATATCAATTTGGCTTTTCTCTCTGTGTTTCCTTTTTTCACCCACCCCATAGCAAAAAGGTTGTATCTAAGTAATCTACTCTAATACATTAGCTCTAATGTCATTTTTACTATCCTTGAATGGCCAACTATCTTGTTTTTTGTTAACTTTCAATAATCCATGCTAAGAGATTGAGCAAATACATAGGATCCTAAACAAGTACACCAAGATTTTTCAACACATTTTATGTAACCAATCACAATGTTGAAATTTCAAATTATATGGGAGAAAAAAGTTAGGTGCCCTGATTTAAACAATTTATTTCTACTTTCTTCCCCATTGAACTTACTGGAGTTGCAAACAAGAAGCAAAACAATTAGCTTTTGAGGGTTTCTGTGCACTTCTTTGACTCTGTACTTCCATTTGGTCACAATGAAATGGAACTATGGTAAAGGGAAAGACAACTAAATATTTCCCACATGAATACAAGCCCCTCTTGTACTGCAAAGTATTGGCAGTACTATGTGTGATTCATTAAAACTTTTAGAAGTATCAACACATTGACCAAGAAAAAGGATTGTCAATGATGCATTATAAAAATACAAACTGAGGCATTCCCAAAGCACCATAAAGCCATAAAATTCAATTTGCAGAGGTGCTCAAATGGTTTTATATGTAAGGTGGAATAAAGTCAAAGAAAACCCAGTAAAATGACCTTTTCATCCTAAAGCAGAATTCCATTTAACACAAAAGAAGGGACACTTATTTTCTAGTGCTAGATTTAGAATCATAAAACCTGGAATCAAAACTCTTGGCGTGCCATCTCGGGGAGGGGGTAGAAGGAAGGAGGGGGAAAATTGGAACAAAAGGTTTTGCAACTGCCAATGCTGAAAAATTACTCATGCATAGATCTTGTAAATAAATATTAAAAAAACAAAACAAAAAAACCTCTTGGTGTGATCTTGGGACTTTTCACTTCTGTAGACCTCAGTTTACTCACCTACATTTATGAAGTGAGGTCTATGTATTTAAGTTAAATCTAGGATTTTTAAATCTACAATTTTTCCTTACAGGTCAAATCTAATCTACTTTATTTTAGAAAAAAGATTGAAGCCCAGGGTGGCAGAGGTAGTAACTGGCAAAACTTGGATTCAAACCCAAGATCTTTCCATTATAGTCATGTTTCTTCTCCGCAGGATAAGAATAGGGAACAATTGCTGGCAAGTCCAGGCTATAAACCAAATGCCTTTGAAATAGCATTCTTCCTAAGTAGTGCCAATAGCTATCATCTTCGGAAGCAACTCTTTATGAAGATGCAACCTAGCAAGTGATCCAGGTGCTGTAGCCACAGCTACTGAAGCCTCAGAAGAAAGTTACTGCCAACAAAGTCCTTGGCACTGTGTCAAGTGGTTCAACATCAGTAACAGGTATTAGCTTATCAAAAGAAATTCTATTAAATGAGGCATTTGTATATGCTTTGCTGCTGCCTTCTAAGATCCACAGGACTTCTCTTTGATTTGCTAAGAAAATCTTCCCTATGCAGTATCGCCCCCATTAGAATGTGAATTTTTTGGGAGGTAATGCACAATGCTTTGCACAAAATAACTTCTTAAAAATGGTTCCCCCTTCAAACATGCTTTCTCCCAACTTTCCTTCAAACCAAGTTTCTTCTAAATAATTTTACTTTTATTTTTAGTTATCACTGCACTCACTACATGAAACTGACTCAATAGCAGGACATTGTTATTCCATTTCTGATACTCTAATCAAAAGGAGCCCATGCTCCAGAGAAACATCATGTAAGGAAAACTTATTAAGGTTTTACAATATGCCTCACCAAAGTACAAGATGTATTCAGTTCCTGAATATTATAGTTAGCATTTTCTATAATTTTTTCCCCTTTGGGTCATCCCAACTCCAAATTTTTTATCATCCCTTATCAATTCTCCTTATTTTCCCTCCCATAATGCAGTTTCCCTTAAGCTATTAAAACTATAAAACATACTACTCATAAAAGTGTGAAGATTATCTGTATGGCACAATTAAGTACAAAAAAAAGCTCAAAATTCTCATTTTTCAAATTAATATCTCATGGAGATTGAATTTAAAATGCAAATACAACATTGGCAGAATTCCAGTTGGTACTACCAACTATCTTCATATAGGCAATAATTGAAAAATAGCTTGATATGAAACTTTCCTGTCAGGAATAAGGTGTCTCTACTTGTGACCTATGAAGAAGTTTGAAAATTGAGTTGAAAAAATGAGTGGGGTGAAGCAAGTCTCCCTAAGGATGCATAAAAATGTCTTTATTCTATAGTCCATGAGAAGCCACAAAGAATTGATTCCATGTATGCTTTTCATAAATGGAGTCAAGGAGATGTATGTATCTCCTATCTGTGAGAACTTATGACTTCTTTCTCATGCAATTTATCTTAATATTACTTTTAAATCCTTTGAATACCTTTATTTTAAAAAAAAATCCTATAATCTTGAAAGCAGATTGTTACTGTCACTACTTATAAGAAAAAAAGGACTATCCTGAGAAACACTGAACAACCTTAAATCATTTTTTGCAGTGAGTGAATTGAGACTGAGTTTCTGTGCTGTCACATGAATTTTTTGGTTTCCCGGTAGATATGTTATGTTTACACTATACTGTAAGTCTATTGTGTACAATAGTATTATGTCTTTTAAAAAACGTACATACCTTAAAAACTTTATTGCAAAAAAATAAAAAATTATGCTGACCATCATCCGAGTCTTCAGCAAGGTATAATCTTTTAGCTGGTAGAAAGTCCTGCCCCAATGATGGTGTCTGTTGATTAAGCAGGGTGGTAATCCTGAGGATTGGGGTGGCTGGGGCAACTTTTTAAAATCAAATGACAAAATATGCCCCATCAGCTGACTCTTCCTTTTACTTGAATGCTTAGAAGTCATTGTGGGGTTAATTTCTAATTTCAATATTGCTGTGTCTCAAGGAATAGGGAAGTGACCCAGGGAAAGGGCAAGAGGTCAGTGTTTGATGGAACACTCGAGTACACATATTTGCCAATTAAGTTTGCCATCTTATATGGGCAAAGTTCATGGCACCAAAACATAACACTCTTTGGAAAAAGGACTAGAAGTACACATATAAGGGAAAGCTATCTCCAACTGTTCCCTCCTCCAAGTCCCTCTTTTTCAGCTTTCTTCCTAGAAAACAAGGAATTTTCTTCTTGGATGAAACAAGGGGCCATTTCTCTCAAGCTAAAATATTTTACTCCAAGTGAAGATGCTCATTTACTCTGTATGGTCCAATATATTCCAATTTGTTTAACTTCTCCAATTTCTTTGCTGTTTCCTAAGATAAATAGGTTTTTCAGTATTGTGGTTTTTTGGCATAAATAGCATTTGGTGTAAAGAGATCTAAGTGTTTTGATGTAAGCATTCTTTTCTCTTTTAGTTAACTGAAGAAAACAGAACAAAAACATTTCCTCTACAATAGCAATATTTGGGGAGGTAGATACATTTTAGTCTGAGATTCCTCTCTTTGAGAACAGAAATTTAGACAGGAATCAAAGAAACAAGAGTCTAAAGATCTATTTATGTGTACCACATTCAGACAGATCATGTGAACATATACCTAACCTACATGCACAATACATATTCATTGTATGTATATAGCATCAGAACCTCACTCAACTGAAACAAGAATTGAACACAGAATATACTGAAGATGTGAGAGAAATTGGAACACTGCTGGTGTTGTTTAACTGATCCAACCATTCTGCAGAACAATTTGGAACCATGCCCAACAAGGGATATAAAGCTGGGCATACCCTTTGATCTAATACCACTGTACTACTAGGTTAGTATCCTAAAATGATTTTTTAAAAGGGGGAAATGTATAAAATGTCATCAACTTTGATAACTTAGCTCTTGACAGCACTACAATGATCTATGACAATTTCAAAATACTCATGATGGAAAATAGTATTCACATCTGGAGAAAGAACTATGGAGTCTGAATGCAAATTGAAGTATGCTACTTTCACTTTTTGTTTGTTCTTTCTTGTAATTGTTTCCATTTGTGCTGATTCTTCTTTCACAACATAATTAATGTATTAATGTTTAATATTATTGTACGTGTATACCTATCTATATCAGATTGCTATCTAGAGGAGGAGAAAAAGAAGGGAGAAAAAAAATTGGAGTTCTGAATCTTGTAAATGTTGAAAATTATCTTTACATGTAACTGGAAAAAATAAAATACTATTAAGTGGGGGAAAGAAAAAAAAAACAAGCAAGACAAGTAAGCAGGGGGAAGAGGAGCGGAGTTCAGAGGAAGCATAACTGAGGAGTGGGTTGGTGTCAACCAACAAACATCCTGACCTACATGAAGGAAGTTGGAAGATTAAAATTGGCTGGGGGGAGGGAAGAAGATAAATTTAATAGTGTCCCCCCCCCAAAAAAAATGGGGGAGGACATTGCAACATTGCTGAAATATTACAACAGTAAAGAAGGAAGCACCAAAAAGCAGAGCAGTTTTGAAGCATGAAGAATTATGACATAAAAAAGTATGATTTTAAATCAGTTGACATGATATGGAAATTTATGGTTTCATATGCAATCCTTTGGCTATATACATGGGAACACTTTTTAGGAGGAGTTAGATTCAGAATATATTTTATTATAAATCATATATCATTTAAAAATGAGAATATATGCTTTGAGAATTTCAAAGTGCAACATAAATGATAGCTACCTATTTCTACACCTTTATTATATAGACATAGGTGGTACAGCTCAGGTGGTGTGGAGTCCAATTGGAAACTACCGCACCTACACTACAAAATATAAAGACTTTGATTAGGGCACCAAGAAAGTATGAATCAGTTATCTGAGAACTAGACTAGCTAAGGTGTGGAAACATTAGCAGCCAGATCACTCTCTTACATATACACCTGAAAAGCACACCACTCCTATCACACACATGTGCATGAGCATATGCACACACGCACACTCTTTATTTGCCCAAAACAAATTAACTCTATTTTAAAAGTTTGCCATCTGGGCCAATAACATATTGATCTTTTCAAGTACTGAAATATTTTATCATCATTCATATATTTTCAGAAGTTACATAAAATCATAATTGAACCCCTTAATGTATTGTATAGCAAAATCATTACTCAACCTCAATAATCAAATGAGATCTCACAAGGATATATAAGTTTAGTAACGTTACCAAACCAATTTTTTTTTCCTCCTCAGAAAAAAAGGTACAATGTCTAGGCTCTAGAAACATATCCATACTTAAATCATTGTGAGGGGAGGAAACCACCACAATCTAAATGGTATGAAATATGCTTTTCCAAATGCTATTTAGTAGAATGTTCAAACATATCAATAAATGAACAATATCCTACAGATATTAACTTTTTTTTGTTGTTGGATTCCAATGAGTACCATCAGAAGGAGGAAGGCACAAATGGTTTTCCTATTCCTGCTTTACTAATCAAAATTAATACAAAAGGAAGTCTTATTCAACATCCATAAAAAAACCCAAACTTTCTGAATGGCTTTGATGAATATGCCTTGAAAATTAGAATAAAAGCCATGAATGACATTGTAGGCATGCTATCTAGTCTTGTGGCATGAATTCATACTATTATTAAACTTGTTTTTTTTAAAGCATGTTCAACATGCTATTTATCGTGTATAATTTTTAGAAAGAGGAATGAGTAATGCTCTCCATGCCAGTAAGAATCATTTAAGCAACTTATAGCATCTAAGAATTATATTATTAGTACTTTGTCTCTCATCCAATCTATTCTCTCCCAAGGTGCCAAGCTAATATTACTAATATAAAAATCTTAGGGTACTTCCCTATTAAAAATTCATTAATTCCATTACAGGAATAAAACAAGATGCCCGGCTTAGGTCTTATGCCTGCCACTATTTGGCTCTTACCTACTTTTTCAGTTCTATTTATATTCTACCCCTTCTAGCACTTTTTGGGGTCACACTGGTCATGTGCAGTTTCTGTGCCTTTAAATAATTTAGATGAAGTAAACTGCTGAACAGGGCAACTAGGTGGTACAGTGGATAGAATTGTTAGATTCCTCTTCAAACAGTTCAAATCTGGCATCAGACAGTAGGTATATAATAAACCTGGATTTAACTCCATGTGCTGACTTTGGAATGAACTAACCTGTAATCCTAGCTCTCATTTGCCATTGTGTGAACTTAAGTAAATCATTCCCTCTTTCAGCTTCAGTTTCTCACCTGTAACATGCCTCAATTGACTTTCAATCTCTCTTCCAACTCTAAATAAAGGCTGCTGACTTTTAATTCTCCTTTAACATTCTACATGCCTTGCAGGCAAAAATGGACACACTCTTACCTTTGCAGCACTGGGGCCTAGGCAGTTGGTATCTATTTTTGCTAAATGGGAAACCGTGCTTTTGGGGGGGAGGGGCGGCAGAAACTGGCTATTAAAAAAACCAACACTCCAACAAGAAACAAGCCCAGCATAGAATACACATCAATCCTAAAATATGGTAAGCTCTGCAGGGCACATGCCAGTCATTTAATATACTCTCAAAAAATAACCCAAAAACATAGATTGTATCTACCTACATCTTACTAGAATGTGCATTCCCAATGCTCAAACTTGATTCTTCATGACAATTATACTAAACATTTTCATCCATCAATAGTAACTACAAGATGAATGAAATAAAAAAGCTATAGAGCCTACAATAAACTTTGAATAAATGGCAATGATCTTTGAAAATGTAGTTCAAAACATTTTTTCAAGTCATTTAAAGTGCCCCAAAGGTGATGAATTCTATGTTCTACATTCAAGTCAAACTTGCTCAGCAATTTTGCTGTCCAATTATTCAGGATCCCATTTAAGGTTTTCTTGGAAAAGATACCAGAGTGGTTTGCCATGGTTTGCCATTTTCTTCTCCAGCTCATTTTACACAGGAATCTGGGTTAAATCCAGGTTCACATACCTACTGTCTGATGCCAGATTTGAACTGTTTGAAGAGGAATCTTCCTTAACTCTATCCACTGCACCACCTAGCTACCCTGTTCAGCAATTTACTTCAACTAAATTAGGGAACTGTTAGTCATTCCTTAATGAAAAGAGCAAATAAAACTCTGATGGATTAAGAATCAAAAAAGAATAGCCTTTTTTTATTAGGACAAACCTTGAAATTTATTTTGTCTAGCCCCTTCATTTTACAGATTTAAGAATCTGAGACCCAGGTAGGTAACTGGAACATTCAAAATACCTAAATAAATCATAATTAGTATAATTTTTAATTGCTATTACTGGGGTGGGGAGGGGCAGGAGGAGTAAATTCCATTTTAAATTTCCTTTGTACTCTATACCTGATTACCAAGTACAAAAAAAAATCAACTTAAGGAATCACAATCAACTCAGTTAATTGGTCTGTAATGGGTACACATTTTCCTTTATCTGGAAGATGTCTCTCTCTCTCTCTCTCTCTCTAAATATATATATATATGTCTCTCTCTCTCTCTCTCTCTATATATATATATATATATTATATATATATATATATAGAGAGAGAGAGAGAGAGAGAGAGAGAGAAAGAGACTATTTCCACAAAATCATGGATGAGTTAAATATTAGAAGTTATTGTACTTTCAAACATTCTACAATTTCAACTCCAATTAAATCCTTAATTATTTAAAATATTTTAATTTAAAAGATTCATTTTCTACAAAGCATGAGAGGCATGAGAGAAGCAGTGTAGTAGCAGACAGAGAGGTAGCTATCAATGATAAAAAGCTCTAGGTTCAAGACTTGCCTGAATGAACCTGGGAAAAAATCACTTAACTTTGTAGTATCCAAAGCAACTCTCTAAGATGACAAATTGCAGAAAAGGTTCAAATTAACAATGATAAAGCTCCTCTCCAGGAACACTCCCTACACAGATGACATTGCAGATATGATTAAAAAGAAAAGGGGGGGAAAGCAGTATATAGCATCACAGTTAAGTTCCTTGTCCTCTAGCTTTTTTAAACTTCCAAGATTCAGTCAAGTCTGTTGACGCTACATGAGTTGAGAAAATGGATAGATCCCATAGTTGTTTTCCTGGACTTCACTTTCTTGAACTTAGTTCCCAACAGGGGAATGTGATTCTTACTCACTTTTCCAAAAACCTAAGAGGATATTATAGACAAAATTCATACCAAATCTGTGTAAAAAAAGAATTCATGTTTTAAGAAACACTGAGCACACTTTCCCATGACCTATTAGAAATCTAAACATTTATTCTTTAAAGCTACTCTGGTCCAAAAAGATAAAAATTCGGGAAGGGGATAAACAAACATTTAAAAAAAAATTTTATTTCTAGCCCTGAAAAGAACAAAGTTATTGAACATCAAATACAGTAGTTAATGTTGCAGTAACAATTAAATAACATAAGGGATTAAATTAAACAAAAGGCAATATAAAATTTGAAGACAATAAAAAATAAGATAGCTACTTGCAACTAAATTCCATTTCCATCTGCCAAAATAAGGAGAGAGAAAAAACTAATTTTTACCCTTTACCCAAGATTTGTTTGATTCCACCCTCTTACTACAGAACTAAAATTTAAGAACAATTAATGTAATGTTTAATTACATTTCTTACGCCTCTCCACTCTGAAAAGGCTAGTGTCGTGAACCAACTAGATGGCAAGGATCCTTTAAGACAGGGAACCTTGCACATCTAGCATAGCACTTGGCTTTTGATAGGTGCTCAATAAATACTTGTTGCTTGAATGAATATAAACACTCTGAAAAACTGTTGAAGTTGGAGGAGGGGGACAGGGCAGAGACAGGAAGACAATGGATTTTAAAACTTTCCCTTGGACATTTGGTTTTCATATTGTTATACACTTCAAATTAAAGCTATGAAATTGCACTGCAAAGCACCCAAAGCAAATGAGAATCTGGATGTTTGTAATTATAACCTAAAATAATTGGGCATTGAAATGAGATGCTCAATGGATATTTGGGGATTTCAAGAGATTTCTAAAGTGTTATCAATTCCTTAAGCACCCAATTTTCCTCCTATTCCTACCTCTCCACTACTGTCTTGATATGCACTAAGATTCCATCTAGCTAGGACACAGCGTACACACTTAACCTCAAAAGTTCACTTAAAGGGTCCCCCAAAAGAAACACTCAAAAATACTTTAAAAATTGTATTTAAAATGCACAGATTAATTTTGGATTGGTGGTTGGCTTGATTAAGTTTAAGCAGCTGAACAGACATATTTGCAAGACAAGAGAAGTTTATATAATCCCAGTGACTCTACTTGCTCACTAATTACCAATAGGGAAAAACAATCTCAGTACTTCCATGGTTTCCTGGGATTATCTATCCCTAAAGTTTGTGACACCAGAGAAAGGGGACAGGTAACCCAATGGTTACCAGAAATCACAGCTTTCATTGTAGTGCTAAGTATAGTACTACAAGATAACACCCTATAAACAGAGCTCAACAATTAAGGTAATTCCTGGATTTGAATGAGACATTTCAACCCAAAGTGAAAGCAAAAATCATTTTAAAAGACAATTGCTTAAAAAAAAAAAAAAAAAAAAAAAGAACCTTGATTCAGTTAAATTTGTTCTTTTAACAAGAAGGCCATTTTAAATTGTTAAAAAATGAATAAATCACAATTCCTTATTGCTCTTAAACTATTTTGTTTAAAATTTACAAACTTAAGAAATAAAGTATATTCATATGATAGATTAGTTTATCATACTAAGTAAAGAATAGACTGGGGTTTAGGTCCCATATCCCAGGAGTCAGATTTTCATGATACCCCGTCCATTGCCAGCAATGGACATACAGGGCATCATCAATTAAAAAAAAAAAAAAGATTAAATATAATTCCAAACTCTTCCTATAAATCAAAAAGCCCTTTACTGAGTCACGTGCTTAAAAATGGGGGCACTGACGCTGTATCCAGTGAACATATTTTCTATGGCTCATGTATAGAAATAGAAGCTATGTATAAAGTCAATACTTAAAAGTTACTGCCTTCTTGAGGAAATGATCATTGCATTCTGATCATTAGGTTTTTCTATTCCATTGGTAGTTATCTTTTTTATACAAATCTACCTAGTAACTGCTTACAAAGCAGAAAGTTTAAAAGTTGAAACTCAAGAGACACTGGAGTTTTTTAAAGGGAATAAGGCATTTTGTTGCTGTAAAGTGATAAAATAATAAACGATAGCAGAAGGGCCAGTAATAGCAAGAAAAATAAAAATCAAGACATATTGAAATCAGAGTCCATTCTACTAAGTACTCTAATTATAGGTTTTGTTTCATGATTTTGGCAAAAACCTTTCTGGTAGGCATTTTCTATTTATTATAGTCATATCTTAACATGGACATTAAGAAATTAAGCATGGGCCAGCTAGCTTACTTTGTTGACAAGCAATACGTTTAAAAAAAAAAAAAAAAGTTTTGTTTTCCAGAAAATATCCAAAAACTTAATTTTTCTTACTTATGATTTGGCACTGCTGTGTATGTTTAAGTAAATGTAGAATTGAACAGAAGCAAATAACTGCAAGAACCTAATGATTTTTTTTTTTCTGCTCCTGGCATTTCAGATGAGGCAGTACAGCTTCTAAGAAGGCTCCTATTAATAATGAAAATTATAGGGTGAGAGATGATTCAGAATATCAAAATGCTTTTAAAAATTTCAATCAAGGAGCCAAAACTTTTTTACTAGAAAGGATGCCTTATAGACATCAAAATACATTTCATTCTGATTTACTTCCCTTTTGCAATTTTTTGGTACATGAAAATTTATAACTTCACATGAATTCAAAGTGACCCATCATTTATTGCCTACTGATTTAAACCTATAACAACTCAGTAAATGAAATGATTCACAAGTCCCTTAGCAGCAGAATTTGTGGAATTACTCATATCATTCTAGCTAATGAGATTTTGGTGAAGTTTTGGGACCTTTTTATAATTCAAGGCAAATCTCCCCAGCTTGTAATAAGTTTCATCCCTGTGAGATGTCTCTTAAGTGTCTCTATTCTTTTTATTGATATAACCACATCTAACTGAGAATACCAAGTTTCAGTTCATGTATTTTCAAGTCTCCATATATCAAATCTCAAATTACTTGTGTATTTTAAATGGAATAGATATATTTAAAAAGGTATTTAATAGTCAAATCCTGAAAATTCAATGACTATCGCATTATTTGCTGTGGGGATTAAAAAAAAAAGGTACAACATATACACAGACTTATTTGATAAAGAAAATAAAAGAAACACCAGCCAAAGCAAAAGAGTCCAAGCTGGGGTTAAGAACTGACAGATTTCTGAAACCAAGTAAGTAGTAGGAAATAACTTTGAATTGCAGCCAACACAAATCCAACAGAAAGGAAGATGAAAATTGCAGGGACTCAATTGTCAATGGGGTCAGCTTCCTTTGCCTCAATGATTTAATTAAAAATGATCTTCCTTCTTCTCTTCGCTACTTGTAACTTTCACTCCAAACATCACTACCATGATATTTCTTTAAAAAAAAAAAAAAAAAAAAAAAAAAGGCTCTTTTAATCTTCCCCAAGGCCAAAAACCAAAACCAAAACCAAACAAAAACAAAAACAAAAACAAACAAACAAAAAAAAAAACACTTCCCTTCCCTTCCTCAAAATTGTTTGTAACTAAAATGTTATTGAATGTAACAGTGCTTTAAGTAGCTGGTCCTGGCTTCTACACAAAATTAAATCATAGGAAGCCTCTTTTCTAATATAAGGAGATACATACTATCCATCACACTTGCTTTAATTTAGGCATGAGAAATATTTTCTCAAAGCAATCCAAAAGGAGCAGGTAAAGGAAAGGAGGAAGAACAGGGAAAAATAGGAGACTAGCAGATCAAACAAATGCCTTTCTTTGAAAGCTTGAATCTGCCATTCAAGTATTGAAAATACCCCAAAGGGTACAATGAATGGACCTGTTACAGCAAAGTCAGCAAAAATAAAATAAAATACAAATTCCAAGCTTCATAAATGGCACTGCTGGGCTATTGACAGAAAGGTAAAAGGCCAGTGATTCAGTCCACAATTTCTTTTGGACCCTAAAAAGGGGCTATTTTAAGAGTCATAACAATTCTTTTACTTAATTTTATCTTAGATGTCTCCAGGGAGCAGGGGGTTGGTTCCCCCCCCAACCACCCCAGTGTGCTGACAATTTTTTTCCAAACCCCTAAAAAGAGTAACAATTTTATATATTATAAAGACTTCTTTTTTAAAAAATTGACAAAAGAAAGATGAGGCCACAAAAGGCAATGCTATTAACGGTTACTCTTCATTGCTTCTTTAGCTGCCATGATCAGCGGTGTCAAGCTAGACAAAGGTTTAGCCAGTTTCAGGAAGGGATGCTGCCAGAAGAAAAAAAAAAATAGAATGATAAATTTACAACCTGCTCTTCTCACTCAACCCTGAACCCTAAAGATTCCTTTTATAGAACACAAACCAAAAACTGAATACATTATTTATACATTAGAATTAATATAACCAAATAAAATAGGTTAATCAGAACCTGTATTTTCATTGAATAAGCTTTACCCTCACCAATATCTGAACCTTTGATGGAACTGTGCTTTCATCAGTGTTGGTAACCTCTTCTCCTGATATAGACCACTTCCCAAATCTCCTCATCCAAGTTTGATTCTCAGATATCTGTTTTTCCATAAATCTTTCATATGGGTTTCACCTACCCAAGTATGTATGATCTAATGATCCTCCTATTATTTCAAAAGTTACTAAACCAAAACACTTGTTATATGTTCAACTGTGTCTGACTTTTTGTGATCCCATTAAAGTTTTTCTTGGCAAAGATGCTGGAATATTTTGCACTTCCTTTTCCAGCTCATTTTACAGATGAAGAAAGTGAAGCAAACAGGATTAACTGACTTACCTAGGATTACATAGGTAACAACTGTGTCTGGAAGTGTATTTGAATTCATAAATTCCTAAATCCAATCCTATCCACTATAGCAGCCCCAAACATGTGTACTCTATTTGTTCTCTCTCATTAATAGGATTTTAGGATTATGAGCTTTTAAGGACAACTTGTAGTATAAGTGACTTCATTACTTGTTCTGATCATTCAATTCATAAACATATATACATGCATACACATTATATATACATATATATGTGTGTGTGTGTATATATATATATATATATACATATATATATACATATATATGTGTATATGCAGATACACACACACACACACCCATATATATATATATATAAATTTTTGTTCTTACATAAAAGCCCACATATTTTAGCCCACTTACACTTATCATTTGATGGCCTTTGGGGAAAGGAAGAGAAGGGTGAGGGGCTGGTGGAGCAGGAATCCTTTGGGTTACTTGTAATGTTGATACTTCTAAAATGCTGCTATTTCATGATTTGCAGCTGTATAACATTCACCATACTTATTTTTAAAAAGAGACTTTTTCTAGTCTCTCTCAATTCAAGGCCCAATTTTTTATTCCTATCCAAGACACACACACACATACACATACAAATACTTATTTTGGCAAATATCATGGGCTTTGTGTCCTAGCTGAATGTCACTGTATGGACACTGTTACGATTCCCATCCAATTTTCTAATTTGGATGGTTAGGCCAATTCTTTTTCTACTACTATAAAATGGTTTGATCCTAGTAGATAATCCATAAATAGAACACCTGGGAGACTGTTAGCATCCCATAAGGAATCCTTCTTTTGTCTGGACTTTAGTTTCTATGAAAATGTTAATGTTCTTTATTTTATACTCATTTGATGCCAAAAATTCCAGCTTATTGAAAAAGTAGAGTTATCAATAACTTCAATGTGTGAGAGTCCTCATTCATAAAGAAAGCCTTCATGTTTTGTTCAACCCAGTGAAGTTAGCTTTTTTTAAAGCAAAAAACATAGGAATCTTGTTTTTTATACTTCTCATTCAGCTATATAAAATGAAGAGGTAGGCCACAGAAAATCAGCTATAAAAATTCTACTTATTTATTCCCTTTGTAATAGCTATAGAAGAAAAAAAAAAGTAGGCACATGCATTGATTACTGCTGCTGTAGTTCAGGAAGATATTAAGATTTCCTTTTTTCAATTTGTTTATTTCATTTTTGAATTTCTTCTTAGAGACATTATGAAATCAATTCCTAAGAAATTTTATAATTGTCTCACCTCCAGTCTTCATTGTATATCTGGCAAGACCACAGTATCTTCTTAAGCATCACTCCCACTTCCCAATAATAAATCTAATGCTGAGGTAATAGTCTGAATATGACAGATTCACCATTATCACTGATGAAAATTCATCATTCTAAAAACAGTAGAAGATTCCATTTCATGATTGCTATCCTTTTGGTTTAATCTAAAAAACATTCTTTGAACACTCTAGGTTTTTATTGTTGGTTAGTCATTTCAGTTGTGTTCAACTCTTCATGATTCCATTTGGTGATTTCCTGGCAAAGACAGTGGAGTAATTTGCCTTTTCCTTCTTTACCCCATTTTTAGATGAGGAACTGAGGCATATTGGGTTAAATGACTTGCCCAGGGTCTTATAACCTCGAGTCTGAGGCCGGATTTGAATTCTATACCTACTAGAATTCTAAGCATGCTACCTAATCGATCATTAGTGGTTCTTCTCTTCTACTACTACTACTACTACTACTACTACTACTACTACTACTACTACTACTACTACTACTACTACTACTACTGAGTCTTCATTTTCCTTTATATTATTTTGAAGAACAACTTGTTATAAATCAACACTGCCCTTGGCTACCATATACTGTTATCTTAACATATTATTTGCTAGCTAAGGTGGCTTCTGAGTTCTTTTGAGTCTATTTAGTGACCATTTTGCACTGATGAAAACTTCTCTAAGAAATTGTAACTGTCAATGTTTTTGCTCTAGCCTGTTTCCTATTTTATGAGAATTTATTTTATAGCAGTACATACAATACTACTGTCTTTGTAATTTTCTGCCATACATGTGATTTACTCTTTTGTTCCAATCAAACTAATTAACTAAATATGTTTAAATGGCATTTAAATATTTAAGTTAATTTTAAGTATTTTATTTAATATTAAATATTTAATTATTTGAATATTTAACTTAATAGTGCTCAATGCTATTCAAATATGCAATTGCTCTTTCGCTATTTAATTTTTTGGGTGACATTTAAATGAATATCACTTCAATAACCAGTCATCATGACAAAATATAGCCAATTTCACTTTAAAAGATGCCAGGTTCACCACTTTTCTCATCTTTTGATTCTGCTTGAAGAAAATTCTTTATGCACAAAATTATAGATAGTTTATATAACATTTGCCTTCTATTTTTTGATCCTAAACTATATTTTCTACCAGCTTTTTAAATCTTCTTCATGCCCATTTTTGTACCGAAGTCAAGAACCATCAAGGTAAGATAAGTGCTAATTTCACTTTGTAGACCTTGGCCAATTCTTCCAAAAAAGTTTCAGTGCGGTTTCATAGGTATCAAAACTTAAAGAAGTTATTAAAGTCAGTAAAGCTATAAAATAGTGCTAAGATTTTTGGGAAACCTTGTACAAAGTAAATAATAAGATAATTTTTGTGGGTGTAATGAATAAAAGACACTAATAGTGACTGTAGTTAGCACTAATTAGTTAAGATCACTTGGGCCAAATTTTGAAAGTAGCTAGGGAATCTAAGCAGTGGAAGTTGAGGGAGAAGTTCAATTGAGGTCAATCTGTGCAAAAATAAGAGAGAGAAAGATAGAATGTGCTGTATGAGGAAAATCAAGTAGGCTAGTATGGCTGAATATAGAATGAATAAAGAAGAGTAATATTCACCAAGTATGGAAAGGCAGGTTGTAGCCAAAGTGTATTTGATTTTAGAAGCAACAGGGAATTACTGGAACTTTCTAAATATGACAAAGACAACTTTATTTCAGGAATCTCCCTCATTGGCCTGAATAAGAAAGAGATTTGAGGTAGCAGAGAGGCTTTTTGTAATAGGGATCTAGAAATCATCTACATAGTAATAATACTTGAATCTAGGGCAGCTAATGAGATCATCCTCTGGAAGTGAAAGTCACCATGAGCTTGACCCCTACACAAAGCATTAATGTCCCTTGTTCCCTTTTATAAGCAAAAGAAAGTGAACTTGGGTTAATTTCTTTATTCTCCCCTCTGAGAAGGTTCTGTAAGCCATCATTCCAGTTAGTTATTTTGTTGTGTCCTCTGGTTTCTTGTTACATACAGGATATCAATAAGGAAGTAGATAAAAACAAAGATCTCATATTTACAGTTTCAACAGTTAAATTAATGGTTATAGAAACAATAATAAAATTCTTAGCAACCTTTCCTCTCTTCACTATTAAGACCACCACAGAAGCAGGAGAATAGACTCCTAGAGAACATTGATTGTTCTGGCCTCAAAACATTGGTACTTAGCCACATGCTGTCTCTAGCATTTTACACAAAAATTTTTCAGCTTGTTAGAACCTGTGTTCTGGCTTAACCTTCAAGAAGAACTCAAAGGTGACTTGCAAACTACAATGAGGCAAAGAAATATTGGTTCCTGGGGAAATCCCATTAAAATAGCATCAATAATTACAAAAATGAGTATTTTGTTTTTTCAACATATACAATGCCTTCTTTTCAAAAAATCTCAGCTATATTAGTGTGCAAGCAGTGTTCAGGCCAAAGTGCAAAACTCAATTTTTTTTTTTTAGATGAAGTCTTAATATTGAATACCAATAGCATTTTATTTGTTCCATAAGTAATAAATTCAAACTTTTAAAATTTATAATTTTATTTATGATTCCAAAAACCAAGGCTCTCTTGTATATTCTCTCCCTATTAACAAACTTACCTGTAACAATTCTTTGGCTGAGCCCCTTTTTTCTACATCCATCTCCAAACATCGATTTAAGAAATCTCGAAATATTGGAGACAGTTTCTCTGGATTTTGCAATTCAGGAGTCCCATTTGTTGCTATTAGATACAAGGCCTAAAAACAAAACAATGTAATAACACTTGTTAGATTTGAAACTCAGTTTTTCAGTTTTTCTTCAGAAACTTGATACAGCATCTCTACTTCATGGGTCCCTTAATTCATCACAGATATTACCTCCTAAATATCTTAAGGAAATGTTATAGCAGTTCCATCCATTTGATAACATAATTGTTATATTTATGTTTTATGCTCATCTATCACCTCTGTTTTAAACTACATTCTAGAAAAATAACCTTAGGATAGGTAAAGTCTTTTGAGGGTCTTAATTTCCTCCTGGGAAAAATAATCTGAACTAGATGGTAGGCAGTCCTAAGAAACCTAAAATGGTAAGTTTAGTACTTTTGGGTTGACATCATCTAAATAATATATAATGTTGACATATTGGTCAAATTACTATAAAGAGCCAATGCTAAAAAAAATTATGAAGTATGAATGAAATTCATAAACAAAGGAACTCCAACTCTGACAAGCAAATGGTAATTTTACTTTTTAATTACTAAATAACAAATGCATAATCTCTATACTTTTGAAAATCATTTTCTAAGAGAACCACTCCCTAAAATAATAATTACTGTCAAATATGAGGAGAGCATTTAAAGATTAAAGCAATTTAAAAACCAAAAAAGTAACAAACTCTCAGATAAATATTCTAATATTTTTCTAAGACTGGATGCAAACTGGAGAGGCAGTAGTGTATACAGAACTCTGTACTTGGAGTAATGAAGTTTTGAGTCTGAATTCCACCTCAGACACTCTCTAATGGTATGTACCCTAGCCAAGTCACTTGGTCTCTTTTACATTCAATTTCCTCACCTATAAAATGGAGATATTAATAGCACCTACCAAAGTTGTTGTAAGGGTCAAATGAAATAATATGTGCAAAGCGCTTTACATACTTCTTTTAAGTCAGTTACAGTCCCACTGCCTCCTGGTTTTCTGGATAAAATAGGCCTGGTAGATCTTTGCTGTGCTAAGAAGTAAAATCCAATCCTGCTTACCCTCAGGGGATTCTCATTAAGGTATGGGGGTTCTCCTTCCACCATTTCAATAGCCATAATTCCTAGAGACCAAATGTCCACTTTAGGACCATAAGCTTTACGTGTGACCACTTCCGGTGCCATCCAGTAAGGAGTCCCCACCATAGTACTTCTTTTGCTCTGCTCTGGTGTGATCTGGGCACAGAAACCAAAGTCGGCTATATAAAAAAAATAACTGAGAGTTAATAACCAAGACACAAGGGGCATTCCAGTGCAATTTAGAAAATAAAACAGTTTGTACATTAACTTTCTTTTCCCCCCCCTTTTTTATTAATTAATTGATTTTTACAAAAATTTTATGCATAGGTAATTTTCCAGCATTGACAATTGCAAAACCTTTTGTTTCAACTTTTCCCCTCCTTCCTCCCACCCCTTCCCCCAGATGGAAGGTTCACCAATACATAATAAATATGTTAAAGTGTAAGTTAAATACAATATAGTACATTAACTTTCTATTTACTTATTCATGTATTAATTTCTATGCTCTATTAGATCTATTGCATTTTAAAAGACTAAAAAAATATATCCAGTTTAATTGGAGAAGTAAACCAGAAGTTTAATTAGAGAAATTAACCAGATTAGCTTTATGTTGTACATGTAAAGCTTCTTACCACATTATCTCCCTGGTTAACCTAGTTTTTTTCTTTTGTGTAATCAAAGGATTATACTAGACTTCCTCTAATATTACTTTTAAGTCTAATCCATAATCCTATGATTTTTTTTAATACAATAAAATATTTATCTAAGATCCTATGTTTTTGAGGCAGAGGATTTGTATCACATACTCCCAGGCAGAGCTGTGGTGACCAATGTCTAACAACTGGCTCTCTGAAAACACAAGACACATTTTTAAGTTTAAACTGTGTTAAGATTTTCTCAATCACTTTCTTAGATCTTAATTTTTTAAAAAATCAGGCCCAGATTTGTGGCATATTTCCATTGCCAAGGTACAAATGCTCACATTAAACATTTAACAATAAGCTCCTGTGAGCCAGTATGAGCTGAACTCCCAAGATTCAAAAAACGTTTAGAAAATTATAAACCATGAAATACACATAATATCTACTACATTAACTGGAACTAATATCCCTTTTTTGGAGACTATAGGAAAGATTCTTCTCCATAAAATATAACAAACTCTGTGTATTTGTGTGTATACACAATACACAAATCGGCAAAAATAATCAGTAACAGTAGTGGTGGTAACAATGATGTGATGGTAATAATAGCAGTGACTTTTTATAGCAGAAATTAGAACAGAAAAATGTCACTTTTCACTCACTGAGTTTAACTGATCCTTCCATTCCCAAAAGCACATTGTCACTTTTGATGTCTCTGTGAATCACCTGATTGGCATGTAGAAACTCCAGAGCTTGTAAACACTATGTAAGAGAAAAAAAACATCCACATAGAAAACATGGTAGGAGCAATCAATTGCTGCTCAAATACAGTGCTGGTGACATCAATACAAAAAACCTAATTTACTAGTATACATACCACACTTACACAGAAAGATCACTATGATAATATGATCATTTAACTTATTTGATTTTTTTTAAACTTAAAAAGGCAGACTACATGACAAATTTAAAAGAAAAACAAAAGCCAACTACTGATTCTTCTGAAATACATTGAGAAACAAAGTGAAGTACTGCCAATTTAGCATCCTAAATTCAGATTTAGTCCATCTCACTCCTCTTTTGCAGCTAAAAAAACTAAGACCAAGAGACAAAAAGGATGTGCTCAGGGTCACAAAGGTAGTAAGTTTAAAAGTAAATTTGGAGATCTCTGCATCCCAAATGCTATGGACCATATATTCATTCCATCTTAATGCAAATTATGATTCAACAAGATTTTAAATGTCAAGTTATACAATAAATAAAAACCCTTATAATCTTTAACATCTTCTGTGATGTTTAGACCTATAAAAGACTATAGATCCAGCCTGCATAAGATCTGCAGCCTAGGACACAGGTTTGATTTCTGGTTCTTTACTGCTCATCTTACCTGTCAGGCCTCATGTAAATTCCTTTACCCCTCTAAGCCAATGGTTCCTCTCCTTTAGTAGAGAGGGGAAATCATATTAAAACAGAGAGAGTCAAACTTCATACAGTTTAAAATATAGCTGGGAAATAAGTATGTGGCAAAATAAAGATAAAATAAAACACAAATAATATTACATTAAAAAAACTAAGTCAATATATGGTCCAAAGGGATCCTCATATATGTGGACTGTTGATCTGTTCATATTTGTGCATAGCTTTCAAATATGTAAAATGAAGTGGAACTAAATATTTTTAAAATTCTATCATCTCATCAGTAAAAATAATAATAATAATAATAATAATAATAATAATAATAATAATAATAATAACTGAAGCAATAAAGGGAGAACCAATTAGGGACCCCTTGACTAAGGAATGGACAATTTTAATTGTTTTTGTTTGGTATCTAATCAGATAGCTTCTTCTTGCTTAAAAAGAAAAATTTTCTGAAATTTTAGAATTTGCCAAGTGAACACCTTCTAATGAAAACAGAGGCCTCAAATTCTAAACCACTCACCAAAGAAATTGTTAACTTATCTTAATGATAAGGTGTTATTTATGATTACAGAGGTTATTTGTCACCCAACTAGAAAACTAAGTTCAGCTACTCAAATATGTTCCTTTCCCGCTGGCTTATCCCATTTTGCAAAATAGCAAGAACAATCAATATCCAGACTTTTTTTTCTTTCTTATATCCTCTAATGCAGCACAGAATGCATGAGTGCATATTATAATTTCAAAGTTTTCAGAATAGAACAAATTTGAAGGATTACTTGTTCTAACAAAAGAAGTTAAGCAAATACATTCTACTCTGATTTAAAGAAAAAAATTATATATGTGGAGAGGCAATGCAATGTAATATAATATAAAACAAAAAAACTTGTAGTCAAGAATACCTGGGTTCTCTGCCTTACCAACTATTTGACAGTGTTTCCTAAACTTCTATGAATTGCAAATTCTTCATTAGAAAAAGAGGGTACTGGATTAGATGAACTCTAAGATCTTTCCAGTTCTAAGTCTATGAACCTATGAACTTCCAAAATTATTTCTTCTTCTTCTCTCACTCTTAAGAGAAAAACTTAAGATTAAGTAAAACCAAAATTTCTAAATAGAAAGAGGCAAAGAATTTTCCTAATAATTCTGTCAATTTCCAAAAATTAAAAAGCCCTTGCTTTTGGAGCTGGAAAAACTATTCATACTTGTTCAGTATTAATAGTTTTCCCTTCCATTTCTCAGGCTGTCCTACAAATGTAACTCAATCAACAATCTAAGATCCAAATAAGAAGGCTTCATGGGGCATCAGGATAGGATGACTATTATAGGTGTCACTGATATCAGCCAGATGTTTGTTTTAGTCTGTACCCTTGATTGTCAAAATGCAATCTAGGGACTCTAGGAATCCCCAAGACCCTTTTAGAGGATCTTCAAGATTAAAACTACTTTCAAAATAATACTAGAGATGTTTAAATTTCTAATATGGCAAAGCCCGAGAGATAAACCACGGAAAAAGGTGCAACAGATTATCAAAAAATTTTAGGAATATAAAAAGGTCCTAATATCAAAAAGATTAAGAATTAATGATTTACACTAAGCATGTACAAAAAGATTAGATCAAAGAAAAGATTTTACCACATCTTAAGATAAGGAAAAGGGTGGGGATTGGGGGGAGGGGGAGAGAGATGAGGGGGGTTGGAGTTAGAAAGCTAATACCAAGAGATCTGTTTAAAATTCATTTTATGTGTTTAAAAAAGCAGAAACCTGTAACTATATAGTGGGTTTTACTAGCTTGTAACCCGAGTTCTCTAGTGGTCTAGACTTTATCCCAAGACAATGGAATGTGTAAGCTCTCTATTTATTCCAAAGGTACATAGAAATTAAACTCAAATGGAGATAACTTTTAAAGAATTTTCACTAAGAAAAAATTTTAAAATGCAATTTCCTAGGAACATAATCAGTAACATTATTCAAATACATAGACAGACTTTCTTCCTGTAATCCCACCTATCCATTTTACCAAAAAGAAAACACAAGACCCACCTCTCTACACACAGCAGCAATCTGTGCTTCATCCATGCAGGTTTCTGTTACAACATCAGTAAGAGATCCTCCAGCAAGGTATTCCATAACCACAAATAATTCATCCCCTACAAGATAACTAAAAATAGAAGAAATGATGAACATTCTTTTCTATTAGATTCATAGCAATATTCAACTGATGTACTTTTCAGTTGATTTTAGTTCTATAGATTTAGTAAGAATCATCTAAATTGAAATTTCCATAAAAGAGGAATTCTTACTCCCACAGAATTTACATTTAACTTAGCATTATTCACTTATTAAAATAATGTAAGAAATGAAAGCCATTGTAACATTCCATTTACCAGTCAAGTATCAGTAAATTAGACAGAATCAATGAAACAGCTGTGACAAAGCACTCAAAAAAGCACAGTAGAAATGACACAAATATCTATGAGAACAAGAAATAAAAAATCAAAGGATCTAAACAGGTAGGTTACAAACTAGAAAGGCAAGCTATTAATAGCCCCATAAAAAATTCCAAATCACTAATAACAAGGGCAATATAAATTACAACAGCTCTGAAGCTCTATATTATACTTTTCAGACTGACAAAAGAGAAAGGAAAATGACTATTATTAGAGGAGCTGTTGTGGAAATCTAGACCATTAATGAACTACTGATGGTGTTATGAATTGGTCTTGTCATCTTGGAAAGAAATTTAGAACTACAACAGAAACTTACTAAACTGTGCATACCTTTAGAACTAATGCAAGGCACATATCATGAAGAAGTCAATGAAATTTCGAGGGACGACCACCCATACTATCAAAAATATTTACAGTAGCCATTTTTTTAACTGTAGATGTAACGAAAGTAGTTGCAAGTCCATAAATTGGTATGTGGCTGAATAAATTATGGTACATTAACATAGTACATTACTACAAGGTAGAAATATTGAAAGGGACAATTCAGAGAAATATGAGAAAACTTGAATGATACAGAATGATATAAATGGAACCAGAAAAATAATTTCTAAAATGACTGCAATAATGTAAAGGAAACCAAATAATTCTCAACCAATCATAAATACCATAGTACTACTGATGAAGCACGCTTTTCACCTTTTGGCAGGGATGTGAGGAGCAAATGAGACATATGCTGTCAGAGAAAGCCAATGTGTGGATTTGTTTTGGCTGACTATACTTGTTATATGGGAAGACTAAAGTTGTTTGTTTTGTTTTTTTTTGAAAGATGGGAATGGGGGATAGAGTAATGGGTAAATATGGGGATGTAAAACAAAAAGATCATCAATAGAACATTTTAAAATGCACAAAAAAAATAGAATGAAGTTCAGTAGACAACAAACAAGATAGTTTTGCTATTGAATTTTATATGTGTTTTTTTAAAAACTGTATATTCTAGAACTTCAAATTTCCTATGTAGTTTTTCTCTTTGTTCTTTTTTGTATACTGAAATATTCATAATTATTCATTAAGTTCATAACAAAAAGAAAACAATTAAATATTTAAAGTCATATTAGATAATGGTCTTTCACTTTATTTTATGAGGCCATCAACCACCATCCAAAACTTATAGCCTCATGTAGTTCTAAAAATCTTGATTAAATGTCCAAATAACAAATTAGACATAGTAAATCACATAGAGGAAAGCTATTAAGCTCTAGGACATCCTGAAAAAATAAGTGACATCTATAAGCTTGATAGCAAGAAAAGAAAATTGCTATAATACAAAAGTTCAGACAATACTGATGGTCATAATGGCAACCCCGATTTATCAAAATATAATACATCTCAGAAATATTTTTATTAAAAATTATTAATGGACTGTTCACAATTTCTGGGCCAGATAAATGAATCTTTAGAATACAAAAGCATGCTATTTCCAAGAAAATGATCATAGAAAATCTGAAACATTAATTAATCATTTAAGTCTAAAGTTGGGAAAATCATCTGTTATAGACCAAAAAGGGCAGAGCACAGAGGGGAAAAAGAATACATCATTGCCTTTCATAAAGAAAATTTTTTTGTAGTGTTGTGTTTAATTATCTGCAAGATATTTTTCTATAATCACTTAAAGAAACACTACCAGGGTTTAAAGATCACATTCTCAACTCCAAACTTTCTTTAAAAAAAAAAAATCCATACTTACCTATCTAAGAAATTGACTATGTTGGGGTTCTTTAATTCTTTCATTACAAGAATTTCATTAATGATTAATTCCTTCTTAGGCTGTTTCTGCAAATTTATCTGTTTGATGGCAACCTGCATCAAGGGAACAAAATAAAAGAAGAGTGGTGAATTTTTAACTTTTTGTAAGTTAGGATACTAACACATTATAGAGAGCCAAACATCTGCCCCTATTAATGTACACACAGCATTGGACGAGAAACTACCCTCTATATCGATGGGAATTTAAAGTACAAAGCACTGACACAGATTCCATGTGATCTGAAGGCTTAAGGCAACTCTCTAATTGCAAAGAATTTCCAATCCAAAGAGTAAGATCACTCACTACATGAATTTATGATGAGTACCAATAGCATTTTTCTTCTAAAATACAGATTATTAAATTTGTAGGGATTAACAATGGACTGAGAGAAAGTGTGGTATAGTTATTTAAGTTCTAGACTTGGGATCAGGAACACTAATTCTAATTTAAAATATTTACCTCACATGTGATATTGATATATTACATCCTGAGTTTTAGTTTCTTTCTTTGTCAAATAAGAATTATTTGCAACACTTACCTCCAAAGTTTGTGGAGACCAAATGAGATAAGTGTATATAAATCACTCTGCCAATTTTAAAAGAGTAAATAAAGTTTTTTTTCAATTGTCTTTTTATGTACATTTATAAACTGTCCCTCCAGTTGCCCAGTGAAACAAAAAGAAAAAGAAAACCCTCATCATAAATATAGTACAGCAAACTATAAAAATTTAATATGATTATTATGACGATAATGATAGCTAATATTTTATACAAAACTTATGATTTGGAAAGCACTTTACAGTTACAAGGATCATCACATTTTAATCTTGCAACATCTCTATAAAGCAGATGCCATTTTTATCCATTTTATAGAAGAAGAAACTAAGAGAGAGAGGTTAAACAATTTGGCCAAATTACACTAGTAATTATTTGAAACATTACTCCAACTCAAATCATTTGGTATTCTCAACACTGCATCTATCCTCCTATTTCAGCAATAATACACTTGTTATTATAGTAAATCCTATTAAAACCATTAACTTGTTCGTAAAGCTTTAAAATTAGTCATTTCTTCATATTAAACAAAAGGAGGTAAGAGGATATTCTTTCAGTAACATTTAGCTTTTGAAGATAAATTTAATACCAATTCTAAAAACTCTAAGAGCATTTATTATTGCTGACTACAAATCCTGACAGCTGTTTAAATATGTCTATCACTCTCATGGAGTGAAAATGTGTCTGAGCTGACATAAATACCTCCTTCAAGACTTTGAGACAGAAACTATCAAATTTACCATGTATGATAATAGTTTAACATATCACACTGACAGCCAACCCTCTTTTCTCTTGTTGCCAAAGAAAGTTGGCATTCAATGCTCCTAATTCTCTTTACCTAATATTATTTCCAGTATTCCTTAACATTATTCTCCTAAGCAATGAACTGTCAAACCTCCATACTTCTGTTTATGCTATTCTCACCTGAAATGTTCTTCCCTATCCTTTCTGCTTCTACAAAACTTAACTATATCCTATCTCCTCCTTGACTCTCTCTTCCCTCACATTCCCTTTTTTAGATTCCTATTCACATTTGTAGTCCTTACCACTTAAAGTAGCACTTGATATTGTCTTATGGCAGAATCACAAATTACTATTAGCATTTACTAAACTAAGAACTTACTACATGCAAAAGTCTATATTGGCAATGGGGATTCACAGATATAATACATACTTTGTTCTCAAATACCTTGCAATCTAATTGGGGAGAGGAATGGGAGAGCAGAGTGAGTCCCATACAAATAAACTATGGTACAAAGGAAAATGAGAAGGCAAAATACTATTGGAAAAGTAAGGAAGTTTAAGATAAGTTCCACAAAGAGAAAGAGGGAAACTTTTATGGAAGATAGCAACCAAAATAAGTTTTGAGGACTTCAAAAGATAATTGGGGAGAGTGGAGGGGAGAGGAGACATCTTTTCCAGATAAGAGATTCAATATGAGTAAAAGCACTGGAGACTGGGGAAAGATAGAATAAGAATAGTTTAGTTAGTACAGAAGATAGAATGCATGAAGTATGTAATATGAAATAAAGCTATAAAGAAAAATGGAATTAGATTTTAGAGAACCATGAATGTCAGAAGTATATACTAATAAGGCTAATAAGAAAACTCCATGCTGAGCAACAACAACATTAAGCACCTGCTATGTGCTAGGTCCAGTGTTACAAATAGGGGTATATAAATGAGAAAAAGAGACAATGTCCTCCTTTGAGGAGTTTATAATCTAGTAAGGGCAGAGGATACACAAAAGGAAAGCAAGTTGAAAAGGGAAATAGGAGTCCAAAGATTATTAGGTTGGAAGCAATGGGAGATGATGACAATGCTGTTGGCAGCAAATGAAGAGATGTCTAGTATGTTGAGCTCTCTAAAAATGGAAGGCTATGGTTGAAGGAGCAAAAACAGCTATGGGTATCGATAAGGTCTGAGTACCAATGCTGAAGCAAATCTCAATGCTGAGTCGGAGTATTTGGTGTGATAATTTTCTAGAAATTTGGCAATCAAAGGAAAAATGAAGAGAATATCATATTTAAGGGGTTAGCAGCATCAAGAAGAAAGGTTTTTGGTTTAGTTTTTACTTGGGATAAGGGAGACATGAGCTGAGGGGAAGGATTCAACAGAGAAGGAAAGTTCACAGAAACAAGAAGAGATAAAAAGGATGAAAGACACAGATGAGGACTTAGCTTTTTCAAGGAACAGGGCTCCTTCATCCTAAGATGAGGAAGAAAGAATCCCTTTTAAGCTTTCAGTGTGAACACTTCATTTTTTCTAAACTCTAGTTCCAACTATCTTCTTGTAAGGTGTTTTGCTGTCCAGGACGAGAAGCCTTGCCCTAATGACAAACCTTTCTTCTCTGAGACCTGTCCCCTCTACCCACCCATCCCCACTCCTAGGTCTTCCCAAGGCATCTTGCGTGTAATCACCTGAACTGTCTTCTCCACTAGAATGCAAGCTCCTTGTGGGCACGGACTGCCTTAATTTTTACTAATAATTCCAGAGCTTAGCATAGTGCTTGGCCTTTAGTAACAATTTAATAATTTTTTCATTAATTTACTGTGAAAAGAGCATATGCCTTTTAATTTTTTGTATCTGCCTATACTGCTTAGTACAATGCTAAACTGAAGTAGAAATTTAATTACTTTAAATTGATTTTACATATTAGGCCCAGCTAATAACAAACCTCTCTTCTTTATTTCCTGGGTATGAATATAAAATTTTTTTGGAAACATGTTTTCTAACCAACTGATATTACTGAAAGAAAAAGTTTTTTTTATTGACAGCCTCCACCATATACTTAGTCCAACATATAGAAGGATTAAAAATACTTACCTCCTGCCCCAATGCCACATCTGTAGCAGTGAAAACTGTACCCGAAGCTCTGCAATAATAAAAGACATAATCACATTTGGACTCTAAAACACTACATTACAATTTTTCTCATCCTGTGATTTCACTGGTGGAGAAAAAACTCCTACTTAATACATCTCAGTAGTGAATTTTAGAGAGATCTGGACCCTGAAAAGGTTAAGAAACAAAATTTGAAATCAGTATTTCTATTTTCAAGGCTGACCTTGAGATTACTACAGTCTCTCACATGCCTTTCATAACTAGAGTGAAAGACAAAAAATAGCCAACACTTAATATAATAGTAAAAAGATGAAATGATAGGAGGGATTTTTTAAAACAAGTTTTCCACAAAAGCTTAAAATTTTTCTCCCTAAAACATTTTTTTCCAGACATAAAGAACAATGGATAGATTACCTTTCCAATATAATTATTCTTTAAAATTCCAAATCTTCATTTATTTACAAACAAAACAAAATATAGTTATCTTTTGCTTTAAAAATGTGATGAAAAAGTAGTTTGCTAAAATTCCATATTATTATCATTAACTAAACAATGGCAGGAAGAGTGTGGCATGCCATAATGGACTTTCAATAGATATCTAATGAATGAATAGATGGATGGATGGATGAATATAAAAACAATATCAACAAAAGAAACTGAAAACTAAAATTACTTCTTTTCCAAGCTAGTAAAATTCTAACAATTTTAAAAAGCAGAACAAAAGTTTTAAGCATTTATTCAATAAAGGTTTCTAAAAGTTATTTTCTTACTCTAATAAAAAATTTTTTTAAATTAGGCAGTATTTCTTTTTAAATTTTTGTTCCATTAAAAAAAGACATTTACTGCCCATATTTGTTTACTCAGGCCAGTTTAAGTCCCAAGCCGACCTGCTTCATTCCTAGGTTTTTTCACAATCATTACACTGAGGTTGTATTCACTGAGTAATTCTAGGTAGTCCTGACAATTGCCTTTATATTTTCACATCTACTTATACATGTCTTCAAACCAGCCTACATGTTGCCTAGCAAAATTCTCTCAACACAACATAATTTGCCATTTTTTTTCCTGTCTTATGTTCCTTTGTTGACAAAGTAGCTTATTTTCCTTTTTCCAACCTGTACTTACCATCATTCCTCAACTACCCACCCACACCTAAGGAACAAAGAGAAAATAATATTTGGGTAGAAATGATGCAAAACTGCTCACAAAACAACTAGTACAGAAATCAATACCATTTTAAATTTCCTTAATCTAATTACTATTCCTTACACTAATCCAAAAAAGGCATTATTTTTAGCATAATGACAAATAAGAAAGCAAGCTAAATTATATAATACATCTTGGTTTTTTAAAAAAAAATATATATATATATCATGAATACTCACCCTTGCCCAATTTTTTCATATCGGGTATATTTTTTCTTGGGATCACCTATGCTGACTATAGTTCCTATTTAAAAAAAAGTGAAAGCCCATTCAACGATTTTTTAAAATTAAAGTTTTAACGGTTCTATTCCTTTGCAAACATCATTTATGGTTTTGTTTTTTTTTAAATCAGTATTCTTAAATATGCTATCAGGCTTATTATTACAAAAACTGAAAAAAACTCATTGAGGAAAAAACAGCAATAAAATGTAATATTATGTATATATGCTATATCTTTAAAAATAAGTATAATCTATACACTAACTCTTAATTTCAATTTGTTTTTAATAATACTGAACCAATTAAATTTTCTTTCTTTAAGTATAGAAAAGTTAATTTTATAACAATTATTTAAGAAAAACAAACATTTCACACACCCGCTGGTGCCTATTAAATTGATGGAAGCTGCTTAATATTAATAGGCCAAAGGAGGAAATAACAAAAATGTCTTCATGATTATTTTTATTTCACCTTGTGGCATATGTCGGCAATTATTATTACTATGAAAATTATACAACATGTAAGTTTTTTAAGCAGCAATTTTGTGCAGAAAGGATTCAGTTATATGATAAACAAATGATATATATACTTTCACACGTGGCTAATGTGCTTTTTTGGGGGGATTTTTGGGGTTTTTTTTGCCTGACCACATTTGTTCCAAAGAAGGCCTTTCAATTGGAGAGAATAAAGAAATGTGGAGGGACAGTAACAGTAATGCCATCAAGCAGAAGATACAACAAAGAATTTCAGAAATGAATATAGACAAATAAGGAAGTGATATCACTACCACTAAATTTAATGTATAGCTTCTTAAAAAAAATGTATTTAATACAGATGGACAATTCCATAAAGAAACTTCTGTTCTACAAAAGTTAAAAAAAAAAAAATAAAGTCTATAAATGAATGGCCTCAAAATTATGAAACTTTAGAAATTCTAATATCTGGAACTAGAATTTTTATGAGCAGATCAACAAAACTGAAAATTACATTAACAATTATCTAATTTGAAAATCAGGGTTATATAAAAAATCTGAATTCCAGATATTACTCAATTTCAATGAGTCAATGGAGTAGGGAAACGACAATAATGGTTATATAATGAAAGAGCAGGAAAAAATCCTACAATTCCTACATCACATGTATATTTTTTAAAATAGCTCTGACACTTCTCCAAAAGAAAAGGTAATGCCATTTCCTCCCCTGCAAAAAAAAAGGGTTGGGGAAGAGGGGAAAGGTTACCTTATGCTTGAAAAGTCAGAAATCAATGGGTAAAAGATAGCAGAGAAAATAAATGTTTGAAATAAGTCATATCCAAAATTATTTTTCTGATCTATCTAAATCGATGTTTTTCAAAGTCATTAGTAGGTATGCCAAAATTTCCTAGAAATTCTAGAAATCCTCCATCTGATACCTCATGTATTACATACTTGCCCCCAACTGCATTTATGTTATATAAAAGCTGGGAAAGGATAGAAAAATGAAGTCTAAGAGAAAAAGAATTTTTTTGCCTGAAAATTATACAAATGAATATTCTGTGTATAATTTGTTGCTATTTAGTCATTTGTAGTTATATGAGGTCTTTCTTTCTTTTTCTCTTTCTTTCTTTTTTCTGAGGCTGGGGTTAAGTGACCTACCTCCCCAGGGTCACACCGCCAGGAAGTATTAAGTGTCTGAGACCAAATTTGAACTCAAGTCCTCCTGACTTCAGGGCTGGTGCTCTATCCACTGCGCCACCTAGCTGCTCCTGGTATTTGCTTTCTTGGCAAAGATCCTGGACTAGTTTGTTATTTCCTTTTCCAGGCCATTTTACAGATGAAGAAACTGAGGCAAATACACTTAAGTGACTTTACCAGAGTCATATAGCTAATCAGTGAGGCCATATTTGAATTTAGGTCTTCCTGACTCCAGGCCCACTCTATCTACTGCACCACCCCCATAGTCCCTAGGGCGTGATGACTCTAATCATGCAAATGAAAAGGATGGAGTACATCCCCACTTCAATTCATGTACTGTGTGCTAGGCACTATGCTAAGCACTTTACAAATATTATTCCATTGGGATCCTCAAACCCTTAAGGTGGTAGATATTTTTATTATTTCCATCTTATGGCTAAGGAAAGAGACTCAGACGGATGTTAAGTGACTTGCCCAGAATCACAAAACTAATAAGTGTCTAAGGATGAATTTGAACTCAGAAAAATGAGTTTTCCTGACTTCAGGTCCATTACTCTATCCGCTGAGCCACCAGCTGCTAAAACTATATATGTTAATCTATCCTAAGACATGGATTATCAATAATCTAAATTCAGCTTGAATAGAATACAACATAAAAAAAAAACTAAATAAAATTGCAACTTTTTAATTTTAAAGTTATTAAACTTACTTAGTTTCTCCATAATTTCTTCATCTGTCATCTTAGTCTTCTTTTTCTGTTTGTCTGAAGATTTGGCAGCACTATCAACATTAGAATCACCAGCTGGTGCAGGAATAGGGTCAATTACAGACCGTGTGTAAATCTATAGGGAGATAAAAATTTATTATTCAGGTCAAATGTTTTCAGGCCTTAATTGTTGGGGATGATTCAAGTCTGATTTCAATCAATACTAAAATCATCTATGGTTACTTTTTGGCATTCTAGAGATTGAAAAGTTAATATTTTAAGCATTCATTTGTCTTTATCAATCACATAACAAGAAATAATGAAAATTTGAAATTATTTGCTGTACAATGCAGTGTATATGTATATTATATATATTCATATAATTATACAGCAGATCCACATACATACAATGTTAACCTTTCATTTTAGAACTAAACTAAAAGAAATAATTAAAACACACACACAAGCCTAAAAACCTTATTTTTGAAAAAAGATGCATTGTAAATAATTATAAAAAATGCAATCTTCACAAAATGCTATTCTTTCTTATAAGAAACAAACTTCTAGTAAAAAAAAAAAAAAACAAAAAAAATGTTATTTGTATCATATTCATTTCAGTCATCACTAGAGGTTTAACCAGCTAGCTTAAGGTTTAACCAACTGGTAAATAAAACTCACCCTCCAGTTGCCTCAATTTAGGATTCCCCAATAAAAACGTATACAGTCTACAAGAATAAAACTCATCTCTCCTTATTCTATTTTGAGATTATGCAGTATTTACTCCTCCATACCTGATCAAGAAACTCACTGTCATTACAAATATTACCTCCTGTTAGTGAACCCAGGGCTTTGGGAAAACTAAAAGTAGGATCTTCTATTGAAAAGGTAGAGAATCAAACTTGCTTTTTACCTAGAAATTATGGTAACTTTTAAAGATATATAAGACATGATCTTTAACACCTCATGGTTTTTATGCCCCTAAACAATTTCACAGATAAGAAACAAAGATTTACTTGAATATAAAAATAAAGGAAGTTCAGAGAAGGAAATAATCAGGATGCTTCAATTTATTAGAAAAATTTCAATTAAGAAATCAAACTTGAGGTAGAAAAATGGGTAGGCAAAAGTACTGGTAGAACATCCAAGAGGAAATATCTAGGGAGAATATGGAGAGACAAAGCTTGGTAATAATTAAAAGATAAAAATTTGGAAATTATCAAAAAAGATACATGGATATGGTTGAAACCTCCAAATCAGAAACTATGCATGGGTTTTAGAAGAGTCTGCAAACTTCTTAATAAAAGTTATCTTTTTACAGGTAACCTTCAAATACAAGTCATCTTCTAAATGGAGTTCAATGTAATGGAATTCATTATCTGGCTAGCCTAATGGCTTTTAGAATTTAAGACCAGCTGTTATAAAGTTTCTACAACCAATTTCTTCCTCATATAAAATTATATAAATCTACAAACCAACAGAATATTATCAGCTCATAAACAATACACTCACTGATTTTGTATGATCTGGTCTAGGAGCAATGACAGGTGGTGCAGTCTCCTCCTCCTCATCATCTTCTTCTGTTACTGCTGCTGAAGTTTCTGAGCTTTTTGCATTTAGCTGGGTTTTATCAAGTGGGAGGGAGAGGGAGGAGTACACATAAAATGAAAAAAATTAAGCCTGAGAAACTTGCTTTTTTAAAGCAGCAACTTCAATGTAGTAAAAATCTCATTAAGAGCCATTTAAAATCACAAAACTGTACAGTGAGTTTAGTGTGCTTCCATAATTTTACAGATGAAGACAAAGATCTGGAAAGATTAAATGTCTTGTTTCTGATAATACAAATAGGTGGATTAAAATGTAGACATTATATATTTTCTAGGTGCCTTCCATTACAATCTTGCACCCCAACCTCAGCTAGATCTGAACCCTCTAATGTATTCTACACGCAGTAATTTGAAATTCATACTTATAATTAAACTAAAGTGCCATCTTAAGAGAAGAAACATGTTAGCAAGCATTCATTTGTACAAAAACCTTTAATATACCAATGATGCCTATTTGCAAAGATCTTAAAGTAAAATATTTGGAGGTTCTAACCTAACCAAGAACCATTTGAGAAATGTAGTAGAATCAGACACATTTTTAAAAGACTACTAATAATCTATCGCTGATTTATACCAAGTATATGAATAAAAAACATAATAGAATCTATTTGTGAAATATACAAAACAATTTAATTAAGTTTTCCCAAACATGATTTCAGTAAAAAACATAGCCAATATGACTTTTACTTAGCATTTTTTAATCATTTAATCATTAATGCAGTGGGATATAAAAAGCTAAACCAAAGAAGACCTGAATTTAAGTCCTGACTAACACAAAATTATATGTGATAACTGGCTTAAGTCTCTTTACCATTCCACACTCTTGTTTTCTCATCTGTAAGATGACGAAATTAAATGTGATAATCTCTAAGATTTCTTCCAGCTCTTAATCTATGGCTCTATAATCCTATGCTGATTTAAAATGGTTTCTTGTGCTCATCAAGAAGCCAAAATCATATATATTGCCCATTAGATTGTGATAGTCCCCGAGGGCAAAGGAATTATTTTTTCCCTTTCTTCCTATGCCTAGTCCTAAATTCAGTATCTGACAAACAATATCCCCTTGACTTCTGAGCCATTTATTTTATTTCCATGGTCCCATAAAGCTCATGTTCTATAGCTGGAGTGAGGAACCTTTTTTCTGTCAAGAGCCATTTGAATATTTATAATATCCTTTGTGGGCCATTCAAAATCATCAATTTAAAAAATTGAAGCAATGGGAGATTGTCACCACCTGTAGTTATCTTGACAAGATTAGAACAAATGATTTCAAGATCCTTACATGGCCCACAGACCAGACATTCCCCAACTTCGTTTTATAGTTTATTTTAGAATGCAAATCAGAAAATGACAACTCCTTTATTAATTGTCAAAAATATAATGTCAATTTGAAGAACTGCAATAAAAATAACATCAACTTACTGCTGGTGTTCCTGAGGGAAAGCCATCTTTCTCTAAAGAGGAGAACAAAATATTAAATTTTCTTATTTAAATAAATGATAAAAACTGAATTAATTAAAAAGAGAAAAATGAAATTAAGCAAATTTTAAATTAAGCAATATTCTTTCAATTTTCAGCTCAGGATGAATTATTTTTTGAGGAAGAATTATGTAAATAACCTCAAATAGCTAAAAATTGGTTTTATACAACATTGTATTGGGTCCCTGATCCTAAAAGTAACTGTGACATAAGGTTCCATATCTAGAAAGAATGCGTAATGATGAACTAACTGGAGTTAACTACAAATGTTCAAAAGTTATTGTACTATAAAGTTCTCACTGACCAAGATCTTTTAAATAACTGTGATTTCCAAGTTCTAGGAAAAATACACTGAACAAATTCCATTTTCAAACCTCTAAACTGGCAAACTTTCACCTTACTAGAACTAAGATTGAACTCTTAAACCCAGAATGATAAATAGCTATAGAGGATTACCTGCCAAATAGTTAATCTTAAAATTCCAAATGCCAAGTCTGTTATCAAAATCTGTGTAAAAATCACTGCTGATAAGACCTATAATTCTTCTTAGAAATTCTACAAAACCCAGAAGCTTCTGGAGAATATGTACACTGAAAGGAAAATATCTTGAAATTTTTATCTAGCCCCAAAATGACTAAGGTAGATGGCTAAGCCAAGACTGCTTACTAATGATGTATTAAGATCAAGAGAGATTAAGATGGATGTGGGAAGAGACTCCATCTTTCTAGAACAACCACTTTTAGTATAAAGCACCTTACATTGAAACACCATTTAAAATGGAATTACTGACAAAAGAAATTCAAATTTGGCCACTATGTGACTTAAAATTGAAATTGCTTATAAGAACTGTCTTAATTAAGGGAATGCCTCATCAATTTGAAGCTTTACTTGATATGCTGATGCTCAGGTTCTCATGCCTGTAGTTTTTAGATGTTTAATGTATTTCAATTTCTTTTGATTTTATAATTCTAAATAACAAATTCTCCTTGTGGAGCTAAATATCTTTACTGAATCTGTCAATAAAGAACTGAAATGAATGTGCTATAATTGGGCATAATCATCCTATCTTTCAACATTACCAATACTCTTTTTTGCACTCAGAAACAGTCTATTTTGGCAAATTCTCTGGTGATCATATTTTTGGGAGTGGATATATTTAAAGGGAAAATAAAAGATATTACCTAAAAATCCTAAGTGGTGCAAGTGCAAGCACAGTCCTGGAGGCAGGAGGACCTGAGTTCAAATAAGGAGCATGTCCTAGAATTATTTTTTTTCCTTCGTGAGCTGAGCATGTCTTTTTTCCCCTCATCTTACATGCTACAACTCTGTAAGAAAGCCTCACTGCCTTATTACTACAACTGAGTTGAATGTCTTACCAGGTGGGGTAAAGCTCAAGTATTTCTGTTTCACTGTATTGGAGTCATAGAACTTTAGAACATCCAGCACAGCCTGGGGGTTCTTCTTTTGCTCTAGTTTGGTGATATTGGAAGTCTGTAGCAATCGAGCCCACTGCTCTGGCATTCCCTAAAACAAAAAAAGGCAATATCTGAATAGCACTACCTACTAACATGTCAAACTGTCATACATCAAATCAACTGGCTCCAATGTAAGTCATATTTTCCATAATGACAAATGTAATTATCCCTCAACTCTTGATTGATCTCATTAGATTGAGATGTTACAACTTAATTTCCTATGTATCAAGCCTGTCCATCTTCATTAAACATTTTTCTATCTGGACAATTAACAACAAATGACCCTAGATTTTTAGAATTGTTAACACTTCCCAAGAAGAAAAAAAAAGGTCTAATAATTAAGAAGTGATGTCCTTGAAGAAAAAACTCAATTCTGAAAAGTAAAACTGAAGCACTAAATTTCAGGAGTGAACAATGGACAACAGTAGCCAATTATACTTACAGTGAATTCTCCAGTAACAGCATCAAAGCCAACATGGATGGTGTGTTCAAAATCAGAAGGAGGAGAAATTTCTGGCCGCTCCTTTTCTTTTTTCTTACTTCCTACATGAGGGGAAAAAAATCTCTACTACACAAAGTTTTGAATTTGACAAAATACTCATTCTGTTGATCGATTAAAACAATTTTTAAAGATTAGATAAAATTATTAGGGACAACTGATTTCATGAAAATAAAACAAACAAGAAAGAACATAATAAAATAGTCTCGGACCTTCCAGACAAAATAGAACTGAAAGATAGGAATAAAACATAGGCTCAATAAAAAGAATGGGAAAGAGTGATAAGATTTATGAGGTAAAGGAAGGCAAGCTGGAATACCAGAGTTGGAAAAGGTCTTCTAAGTCAGTTAGCTCAACAAAACTACCTGCTAGATGAATCTCCTCTCTAGTAACAACAAGTATCTGGCAGTGCTTAGGCACTTCCAGTGATAGATACATAATATTCAGGCAGGGCAAGCATCTGAGAGCTACTCTCAAAGTAATTAATATATATTTAAACCTTTTTGCATTCCAGGATGGAAGGGACTCCCCTGTTTTGTAATTGGGAGTCTCTATCACTAAAGATGTCCAAGCAGGGGGGATAAATATCTTTTTATTCCTGTGATTGCCTATCTCATCCCACAGTGACTACTCCAAATCTTCCCTCCACCATCCCAAACTCCAACTCATCCCATTCAAATCATATCACTGAAAACATCCTAAGTTAAAAAAAACTTGTCCTTTTCATCAAAATTGTTTTAAATATATACCCCTACTTTCCCCATGCTCCAGCTCTATAGAATAAAACAGCCCTTCTTCTATACCCATAACTCTATTATCACTTTCCTACTCTTGCAGGAATTTTCCCCACTAATAATTATTCTTTCTGTTCTTCCCAACATGAGCCTGTGCTCACTTCTTGTTGCTAGAATTACAAATTTAGAGTTGCAAAGAATCTAAGAGAACACCTAGCCCAACCTCCCACTTTACAAATGAGGAAACTATAGCCAAGAAAGTTTAAGTGACCTGCCCAGTGGCATGTTACTGTTACTGTTCACATTATGTTATCTCCAAGTCTATGTTCAAGTCTTTCCAATGCTTCAGAAAGATCTTCCCCTTTTCTCCATTTATACTGACTGGTATTTTTTGTTTGTTTGTTTTGTTGTTTTTTCAATTAATTTTTATAATTGTAACTTTGACAGTACTGACTGGTATTTTTATATGGATATTTTATATCCATTTAAGCTATCATATTTTCTCTGTCTCTCGTCTTTGCCTGTCTCTCTTTCTCTGTCTCTGTCACCTCTCTCCGTCTTGTCTATCTCTCTCTGTGTCTTTTCCCCCCACCCCCACCTTCTTTATTAAGTCACTACAAAAACTCCTTGTCTCCATTTTCCCATTGGCCTTTAATATCACTTTACAGAAATGGCTCTTTCAAAAGTTACCAATGATTTCTTGCTTCTTCAATACAACCAACATTTTCTCAGCTCTTATCCTCCACTTTCTTATAATCTTTAGCACCATTTATTATCTGTCCCATAATACATACAGTAAGTTTACATTAATTAAGGAATACCTATGCCAAAGGATGAGGTGAGAAGGCACAAAAGTTTATACAAGAAGATCTGAAATATGTTTATAAGATGAGCCACAGAGGAAAAGAAGGAAAAAAATAATTCCAAATGTTTATTTATATGAATTAGTTCATTTTTCTTGAAAGAATTGTCCTCTGAATCTAATTCCATTAGCCCTCATTTTGTTTTGTCCTTAAAAAGATCTATGTCTATTTGATGTGGTGATTAGGAAAGGGTACTAGATGTAGTAAGGGCAAAGTAAATTAAAGAAAAAAAAAAATGGCAAGATTCTACATCATGCCTCACACTGAACAATATAATGGAAACAGAAAAGTCATTGTTGAACAAACAGGATGTTTTAAATATTGCTGCACAGTTCATGGAGCCAAGAACAAAAATAATTATTTAAAAAAGAAAAAAAAAGTCTTAGTAAGAAAAGATATCTTGGCTGTTACATGGAGGAAAACCTTTTTTTCCCCTACAAATGGACATCTTGCTAGTCTACTAGGAAAAGAATTTAAGAATCATTTTTCCATCTCCTCAAAAAAATGTGAGGCTGCAATATTCAGCCAAGAGGTCATGCACTAGCAGCAGATATTTAAAATGCTTTAAAGTGGGCAACTCTAATATAGTTTGGGCCTTACATTTTTATTCATTTTAGGGATTTAAAGATATATGGTAAAATATTTGTGTTATAACCCTATAATGGCCACTTACTAGCCATGTGACCCTGGGCTACTCAATCTGAACTGTCTCAAAAAAAAAAAAAAAAAAAAATATATATATATATATATATATATATATATATATATATATATATATATGAAGATAAGTAAAAGATTGGAGATGACACCATTGTAGGAGACAAGATGAAATGAACCACTTAATAAATACAGGGGTTAACTCTGGTAAGGAGTGAGTCACTTTATGAGAGATGGGAAGTAAAAGAGAAGGTGAAAAAAGGAGATGAAGAAGAGGGGACAAAGGAACTTCATGGGGAATGGTCTCCACTTTTTTCTGTAAAACATGAGGCAGGATTCTCAGCTGACAATGGGAGAAGAAAGAACTTTTGGGATATTTAAAAAGGATGAAGAGTAGAACAGCATCCACTCATAATGGTCCCATGATTTTCTCTACTTTTATTCAACAGCCCAGCTGTGAATATACAGAGATAAATGGTGAGATGGATCCAAGACTGAGGCCTGACTGAGCATAACTGGAGTTAAAGGGGGCTAGGGATTCATGACAGGAAGACACCGTAGAGCTGAACTGATGCATCAAAGAGTGAAGAGAGAGATGAAGAGGAGAGAATAGCAGATGCAGGGAAGAGCTCTGTGGGAGCTTTTGAGGGGTGAGGGGATTGGAGGGTAAAAATGAAGAATACATTATAAAAGGGAAGACAGAGAATGGTGAAGATTATGATTATGGTCAGATAAGGGGATTTCGGAATTTCTGAAGATATGGAAAGAAGAGAAAAATTGTAAAACCAGATATCCAATTCACTGAAGGAGGAAGGGGAATGACCTAAGGGTCTGTAGACAATAGTTACCAAGATTTTGATTGGGTAGTAGATAACATGATTTTCCAAGGAAAAGAAGTTATTGAGTGAGGAAGGAATAGGGAGAAACTGGAAGTACCAATGTGGGACAAAGAGAATTCCAACCCCCCTGCCTTGACTAGTGAGTCAAGAAGAATAAATGAAGATACACAGTAATAGAAAGGATATAAGCAAACTGTGTCATGAGGGGAAAGCCAAGTTTCAGTTAGAGGTAATGTAATGAACAGGAGATGAATAGATATCAAATGAAAGGCAGTTTGTTGCCTAAACAGGAATTCCAGAGGGTTCAGTGCGGAAGGGTTAGTTAGAGCCAGGATGAAACTTTGAAGATGGAGGGGTTGAAGGGAACAGGAATAAGAAATCAGGTATTGAGCGAGGTTTGGATGATGATCTACAGATTCAGAGTCACTGAATAAACACAAATTCAAACATTATGCCACAGTCATAGGCAATAAAAGAAAAAATAATATATTCTCAAAAGCAGATATCAAAATGCAATACAAAATAAGTCCTACACAAAACTAAGCCTATTCATCAGATGGACAAAGACCAGAACCACCACAGTAGGGAGTCAGGGCCCATTCCTTCTCTCTCATCCCATCCCAATAGGCACCTATGAGAACAAAAGACTCATAAAGTTTTCTGTCCCCAATACTAATCCCTATTACCTAGCTGCCACACAAATCACAGATCTAAAGCTAAAATGATCTCAAAAGCTATCTAGTTCAGAAATCCATTCTTGGCTAGATGCTGACTATTTTTCAACCATTACTTCTATTGGAAATAAGAGTCCTATTATACTGTGAGTCCCTTTCCATAACTGGCCTGAATCTATCTGCCCTGTTGTTTTTTGAGCTATATCCTAAGTACCACCTTTAAATGATGTTTGTCCTAATTAGTTATCTGAGTTCCTAGACAACAGTTCTTTCTTACTTTTATATTTGTATCACTACCACTCAGCATAGTAGTAGTTAGCACAGTTAAGAAGTTAATTTGCTTCTCCATTACAACAATGAACATTCAATGAGAGAAATCAGTCACTCCTCCAAAAAAAAAAAAAAAAAACCCATAGCAGTGAGCAGAATTTTCAATTTGCAAATATCTCCCAAATAAAAGAAACACAAAATTAGTAAATTAAATGTAATGACCAAGAAGACTAAAGAAAATCTAATTTTTTTTCATGTTTATAAAAACAAAGAGATCATTCAAGGACAAAAAGGCCCTACAAGCTAAAAATTAAAGGAAATAAACAATCTAGATAAGAGGACCAAGAAATAAATTAATGGTTATTTTTCTTTGTTCTTGAAGAGAACCAAAATGACATCACTAAGTTAAAAGTCAAAATTATAGTGTTTCCAACTATGGCTGATCAGACCAATACAAACTCAGAATCTCAACCACAGGTCAGACACAAATAACCCATGTGAACATTTTAGATGGGTTCTCTAAATTTGCACATCTCAAGTTTCTTCTGAGATACTTCAATTCTGCTTTGCTCACAGAACACAGCACCTTCCCTCATGAAGGCCCTACTGGGCAGTCCTATGCCAGTGCCTCCCACACATGAAATCAATTCCAAAGCTCTTCAGAGGCACTTCTTGACAGTGTTCTTGTATAACTTTTCCACACCATGGCATGAATACTTGCCTTGTCTGAGTTCTCTATAAAATAGTTTTTTAGACAAGTGTACATTTGGCATTTGAACAAAATGGCCAGCCCATCAGACTTGCACTCTCTGTAGTAGACTATGAAAGTTTGCTAGTTCAGTTTCAACCTCAGAATCTGGTACTTTATTCTGCCAGATGATCTTCAGAATCTTCTTAAAATAATTCAAATGGAAGACAGTGTCCTTGTAAACTGTTTGGGTTTCACAGGTATACAACAATGAGGTCAAACTTTCAGTTTGGTAGGCAATCTAACACTTCTAACACTTTTCGTATGAAGCCTCCCACACACTGAGGTAGCTCTAGCTATGTATACATCTCTAAAAAGTACACTGCCAAGATAAATTAATTTATCCACAATATTTAAAATTTCTCTGTTTGCTGTAACCAATGGTCCTACATATAGATGTTGTGGTGCAGGCTGATGGAGCACCTATGCCATCATGGTGTTAATTGTCAGATCAAAATTAGAACAAGCAGCAGTGAATCAGTCCATACTTTGTTGTACCATGATTTCAGAAACTGCATTGAATGCACAATCATTTAAACAAAAAATTGTGCACCAATAGTCCCTTCACTTTAGTTTTGGCTTGTAGCCTTTTCAAGCTGAATAATTTACCATTAACCATCAATGATTATCTGACCTTGGAAATCATCCTCACTGAAGCCTCAACATGGCTGAAGAAATCATTCCTTGCCCTTTTCTGAATACACTTGGCTCTCAGGCAGATGACCATTTTTCAGGTGAAGAAATCAGCTAGCAAAAACTATGAAACCTCCCATGACTACCATAGGGCAATCATAGGGCAGTCTCCTATGTCATAAAATCAATTCCAAAATTCTTCAGAGACCTTAGAGAGTCCTTGTACTGCTTTTTCTGACCATCACATGAGTGCATGTTTGCCTTGTGGGTGTAATGACCACATTAGTACCCTGGATACCTTAGAATTAGCCAGAGTCAGGATAAGCAAAAGTCTTTATTCTTCGTCTTTTGGGGTCGCTGTCAGGGGATTAGATATAGGAATCTCCACACCTCCTTTCTCTCCCTCAACTGCCAATGAATGATCCCGCTTGTCCTATTGCACCCTCCAATGACTCCTTTCATTCACTGTATACACCCACAGATTGAGCCAGCACAGATAGTGGGCTGGTCATTCTCCAAGCATATGCTAATATTGTCCAATTGGTAATAAGCCTCAAGTGCTTGGACTCAGTGCAACTCAGATTGGGAATTCTTATCTTTTAAGCAAGCACATGTTTGTTATTTGAGCAAAATAGCCAGCCTACTGGAGTTCACAAGCAGAGAAATATATGATCATTAATAAGATAACTAATGGAAAAGTCCATGGGCTCTATGGCATAACCACTCAATGTCTCCCCCTCCCAATTTGCAAAGTTCTATATCTTTCCTCTAATTAGAAATCAGATTACCCAATTTTATATCTTGGTTAATTGTTTTCTATTAATAGATCATATTTGACTGTTTTAATATTTAAAAATCTGTCTGAATGCCAAAGCTGGAGAAGGCAACTAAATGATCCCAATTTGTTGAGCAATTAACCTGAATTGCTTAATTCATCAGTATGCTTATAAGCCTGAACCTCTCTTTCCTCAGTCATTTCTTCTTTCACCCACCACAAAAGTCCAAGAGGACTACAATATTAGGAAGGGAACAAAATATTAAGGGCTTTAAAAAACCAAACAGAAAATTTTGCATTTGACTCTGGAATCAAATGGATCTTATTGAACAGGACAGCAATGTAATTGAAACCGTACTTTAGGAAAATCATTTTGGCAGTTGAATAGAGTAGATTAGAGTTGGGAGGGACCAACTAGAAACCTATTTAAATAATCCAGCAATGAGATATCGAGGGTCTGCATCAGGGAGCAGCAAGAAAACTGGAAAAGAGGGAAGCTTTTGGTGGAAAGATGGGCAAGCGGAAGTGGAAGTGCCAAATAAGACATCCTATTCAAGATGTTCAAAAGTTAGTTGGTGATGCAGGACTGGAGATCAGAAGAAGAGCTAGTGCTGGATACACAGATCTGAAAAAGGTCTGCAAAGATAAAGCCCTGGAAACTGATGAGATCACCAAGAGACAGAGAAGATGATCAAAGACAGACGATCCTATACAGTGGGCATGATTTGAATATAGATCCGGCAAAAGACTGAGAAGAGGTCAAACAAACCTGAAAGATATAAGGACTCCTAGAGAAGAAAGAATATCCAGGAGGAAAAGATGATCAATAGTGTCAAAAGCTACAGAAACAGCAAGATGGATTTGGATTAGGAAAAAGCTATTCAATTTGATAATTAAGAGATTACTAGAGAGCAGTTTTAGTTGAATGATGAAATCAAAACAGACTACAAAAGATTTAAGATAGGAGATGAGAGGAAACAAAGCTTTCTCAAGAAACTGTGATGAGAATAAAAGTGATGTAGGATGACGGCTATCAGGAATGGTTGGATCAAGTCAGAGTTGAGGGACAGAGGAATGTCTGTAGGCAGAAAAAAAGGAGGCAATAGACAGAGGCTAAAGCTTAGAGGAAAGAAGGGGCAACTAGGTGAGGCAGTGGATAAAATATCAGGCCTGGAGTCAGGAAAATTCAGCTTCCTGAGTTCAAATCTGACCTTAGACATTTACGAGCTATGTGACCATGGACAAATCACTTAAACCTATTTACTTCAACCTCATATGTAAAATGAGATGGAGAAGGAAATGGCAAACCACTTCAGTATCTTTGCCAATGGGGTCACAAAGAGTCATGACTGAAACAATTCAATAACAACAATGAAAAGTACAAAGATAGTGAGTATACTAGACAGCAAAGAATCAAGGGAACATGTAGAAAATTGGGGACAGGGAAGATCTCTGAATGATATGAAATTTTTTAAAAAGGAGAGAAGAGGGAACTCTTAAATGAATGGCTTCATCTTTTCTGGTGAAGTATGAGGAGAAATCCTCAGCTTAAAAGCTAGAGGGAAAGCGGTATACTAGAAGACTTGAGAAGAAATAAAAAGTTTTGTAATAGCTGCCATGGTGAGTAAAATAAGAAATAGATCAGGGATATACAAAAGGATTGCCTTACTAAGAAGGCCCAGCTGAGTTTGTATAACACAAATTTGTAGTGGATTTGGCATGGGTGAATGATTTTCTCCAGCTCCATTCAGCAGCATGTAAACAAGAGCAAAGAAAGCAGCTTAGGGTTATTAAGTACCTACTATTTACCAGGCAATATGCTAAAAGCTGAGGATGCTAACACCAATAAACACAAAACCATCCTCAAAGACCTTACAATCTAACAAGGGAAGACAAATGAAAAGGAGAAGAGAGGGTACAAGGAACCATGATAGAAAATTCAAAAGAAGTACAAAAGCAGCACAGATGGTGGACATGGAGAAAAAAAGTCATACTGAGTCTCCTCTTTAAATGGAAGAGCCCTCCAGTCAAGAGTTAAATGAAAGGGACAAAAGGTATTAAAGATTGAGATTATAAGGGAAGAAGATATGATGGAGTGTTTTAAAGAGAATGGGAATATTTCAAAGTTATGGCTTAGAAAAATGTACTTGGTAATAGGACAAAGAGTCAAGAGATTCAAGAAGACAATAGTATAGGATTGAACTGATTTGTAAAAAAACCAAGATAGGGAAAGGAGGGGTGTTTATTTAGTTTTGAGATGGCAGCCTACAAAAGAGCTAAGGAATGGAAAGAATAGAGATAATGTGAGAACAAAGTACAATGTTATGTATCATATGGCACTGGGAAAGATGGGATAACAAGAATATGATCAGATAAAGGAATTTTGAAGTATAAACAAAGAATTTTTATTTCTGGATTCTTTTTGGATGATGGAAGGATCAAGGGTACAACCCATCTCTATGCACAGTTGAGACAGAGTCAAAGGAATTGAGTCCAAAAGACAGTTGGTGATATGGGACTGAAGCTCAACAGAGACACTAGGACTGTATATCTAGATCTCAGAATCATTTATGCAGAGATGATAATTGAACTTCCAGGGGCTGATGACCCACAAGTGAGGTAGTATTAGAAGAGGACGAAAAATGAACAGAGTTCAGCAAGTCAATGATTAATGGCAATGACATGGATGAAGAACCAATAAAGGAGTCTGAGAAGGATCAGGCATATAGGAGAAGCAGGAAAGGACTGTATAACAAATACCCAGAGAGAAGAAAGTACCAGGAAAAGAACAAATGTCAAATGTTGCAGAAACATAAGGAATAAAAAAAGGCCACTTGATTTGGCAATTAGAGATCACTGGTAGTTAAGAAAGGAGTTTCAGTAATTTCAACCTAGACCTCAGCTCAAATGCAGATAGATTTTCTCACCTTCCTAAATTCAACCAGTTGCCAAAATCTTCTCAATTTTACCTCTATAGAATCTATTATATTCATTTCCTCATTTATACCTTCCAGAAACCTATTTATCTTAATATCTTCCTCTCATTCTTTTCCTGTCTTATTATAACTCATGGAAACTTGGCTCCCTATTAACTTACTCCCCCCTCCCCCCGCTCTCCTGAACAATGTAGATTTTCTCTCATGCCTCCCAATACAGTGAACCAGGAAGGTATGGAATAAGCATACCTGTCTTGACTGCTACTTCCAAACAGACCTACTTTCTATTGCTAATACTCAGCATCTATTCATTTGTACTACCTTATCTAGATCCTGGTTTCAGCAATCAATATCACAGTAGATCTCAGGTCATTCTCTTCTTTTTTTCCAAGGGATTCAGCACCTAAGTCAGTCTTCTTCTTTATTTCAACCCCTGCTCTATTATTTGGAGACTTCATGTTTATATCTCCTAGTATGTTAACCTTCTTGATTTACACAATCTATATTTTCACTCTGCTTCAGCCATGTGCAGGGATGCTTATAAACCTTTATCTCACCAAAATCCTACAATTGTTTTACCTCAAATTTTTTTCTTAGACAATTCTTATACAGTTAACTATCTTTCTTCTTTTCCTCTGCCTCATTCATCTTACTCTTCCTCAGTCTTACCTCCAGTCCCTCCACCTTCTTAGTCCATCATTTTCTGCTCTAGTCTCCTTCTGCCATCTTGACCCTACAGTTAAACAGTCCAGTTCTAATGCTCTCTCCTGGAATCTCCTATTCCATCACTCTGCCAATCCCAACCCTGGTTTATCACCTGAATCCACCTTCTCCCACTTACTCTTATGTTGAACCCAAAAAGTCTCAGCCGCTATGATGTATAATTTCAAATGGGTACTCATTGCTGCACATCAATTCTTTTTATCTTCATAGCCTACGTTCCAAAACTCTACTCTTCTCAAGCCACCTACACAACCCTCTCCTCTCATCTCTCCCCCTCTCAGGAGAGGAAAACTTGCTTCATACTTTACTTTCATACTAACTCCACTTGTTATGAGCTCATTATTTCCAACTCTCCACCTTCTACTAGTACTATTAATCCCTATTCCCTTTCATATCCTTTGTGAATTTTCCTTTTAAGGTGATTTCCCCCATTTCCCTTCTATAATTTTCACTCTCTTATTTCCCAGAAGCTATTTCTTTGATGCATATAAACCTGTTCATTCTTTTTTTTTCCCAGGTAAGGAGTATTTTTTATTAATCTGTTTTTCCTACTTACCTCTGTTCCCTCATTAAGCAAATTAAAAATGTGAATAAACCCCAAAACTAAATCTTTAAATACATATCTATATAAATGGCAAATAAATATCCACATTAGCTATTTATGAAAATGTCTCCTCCTGCACTTTAAATTCTTTGTCAGAAGTAGTACATTTCATCTTCATTTTTAAAGATTTATATTTTAAATGTTAATCAGTTAAGTCTTTCAGCTGTTTTCCCTCATAATGTTATCACTGTTCCAACTTACCTTTCCAGACTGAGAAGGTCATTCCCCTTCATCATACTGTACATTATTCGTTCTTATCACACTATATGTGCCAAAGTAGCCTACTTATCACTTATAACATTGGATCTTCCAATTCTGTTCTTTTGTATAAGCTGCTAACCATGTCTGGAATGCTCTCCCTATTCACCTCTACATTTTTATTATGCTTAGCCACTTTGAAGAGTTAGCTCAGGAAGCATCACGTAAATCAGTAAGTCTTTTCAGAAGATCCATCCTTTCCTTTCTCCCTCTCCCTCCATTTTTCCTCTTCCACTCTAGTGCTCTTCACCAACTTATCCAAATTATTTTGTATTTATTGTTCTGAATATTTACAAAATTCTCCAATAATAAATATTAGATTCACCTTGAAGGCAGGAGCTTTTTTATTTTTTTCTTTATCTCCAAAGTACCTAGCATAGTATTTCTCAAATATTATTAGTGACTAATAAACACTTGTTGAATTGAAGGGACTATAGAAGACATATAATTTAAGCAGATGGTAACTGAGCTTTGAATCTCCTCAAGTCTCAAAGTGTGAAGAGTAGGAACTTACCAAATGTTCAATAAATAAATTAATATTACTCCAGAATTGTTGATAATTTAAATAAAAGAGGCATACAACTCCAGTAAGACCTTCTAGCAACCTAAACCCTCTGCGTCCCTCCCATTTCCTACTCTTTTTTCCCCCACCTCATCTCTTCATTCTATCCAGGCTTGTGGCCTGGCTTCTAGAAAACCTTTAATTGATTGATTAATTAATTAATCTGGTCTAAGTTTAATTTTGTTCTCTGGTGCTGATGCCAAATTTATATCCTTTCTTCTTTCAAATGCATTTTAAAATATATAATTCTTCAATGAAGATGCAAAACGAGAAATATTTCTATAAAGTCAAGAAGTGAACAAGTTACTAAATGAGAAAGAAGGAAAAGGAAAGAGCATTGTACATGCTTCAGTTTGTTCTGTTTCTGCTTTGTCTGAAATACTTTCTCTATAATTTCTAACTTTTCAAGTAAAATTAATAAAAAGTAAGCATTTAACATACTTTACTGCTTAAGGCTAAACTTTATAATCTCCTGAATATTCAAAAGAATCACTAGTAGTGAGAGTTTTAATAATTCTCCTTAACTTGTCTGATGGCATGCCCATCAACTATTGCCCCAGTTCCAAGTACTGGAAAAAGATCAATTCAGAGACAGACCATCATACTTTACAAGATATTAGTAAATAGAGTAAAAAGAACTGACTAAGCTTAAGGTTGTGTTTCTATTCCTGTATAGGACAAACAATTGGAAATAAACTCACAGAGTGGGGCCTGATGTACAAGAACAACTTAATTCCATATCTTTCCAATTCTTACCATAAAATAAAGCAAAATGAATGTCAATGTAACCTCATTCACCTCTTTACCACAAAATCTTACCTTTCTCTGTGCCTGAAAATATGGAGATGATTTTATTCCTAGGCTTTCTTTCCTCAGGAACAGATGGCAAAGGTTTCAAACTATGGTTCGCTGACAAAGGGTCTTTGCCTCCAGTGCTAAAAATAGTACTGCTCATACGGACAGGAGGCGCTGGTGGCTTGTCTTCCAGTTCTCCGTTATCAGACATGATTCAGAATGATTATACAAAAACCTGAAATAGAACAAAAATATCCAAATACTGTTAGGGGGGAAAAAAAAAACCTTTAAAGAAATAAGCAATTTTGGGGGGAAGAAATTTAACAACTTCTTTTTTTTTTTTTGTAAATTTTGCAAGGCAATCAAGGTTAAGTGAAGTGCCCAGGTCCACCTAGCTAGTGTCAAATGTTGAATTTGAACTTAGATCCTCTTGACTCTAGAGCCAATGTTCTTATCTACTGCCATTTAGCTGAACCCAGAATAAAATGTTTATTAAAATGATTAATATGCCCCTCTTAGGAAAGGCTACCAATTTGTTAGAAATATACATTCCACAAACAACCTCAGTTGAAAAGAGCATCAGAAATCATTTAGTCCAACTCCTATCTAGGAAAAAAAAATCCTTTCCTCCACTCATCTGACAAATGACCCCATGATCTCTATTTAAAAAGAATCCAAAAGCCAATGCTTTTGGATAGCTCAAACTACTGGGGGGAAATTTTTTTTAAAATATATTAGGCTTATATATGTAATACCCATCCATTGCTTCTCATTCTGACCTCTGGGGGCTAAGTAGGACAAATCTAATGATCCTTCTAAGTGGTACCCCTTTAAATGGCTGAAAGCTATTTGGTGTTCCTCAAACTCCTCCCTCTAAGCTCCCTTCCCCGATTTTTTTCTTTTCCAGGGTGAACATCCCTAGATGCTTTAATGAGGTAGCTAGATGAATAGAATGCTGAACTTTGAATTAGGAAACCTGAGTTCAAATCCTAGCTTAAGATACTTATTATCTGGCTCTGTGTCGCTGGACAAATCATTTACCTTTCTGCTTTAGTTCTCTACTTAAGCATCTTATAGGTTATTGTGAAGATTAGAAAAGACAGTATTTATAAAGCACTTTGCAAAACTAAGCATTATATATTAGCTATGATTGCTCATGCTAAAATACTTTTTTTTAAAAATGAGCATCAGCATGGGGGGAAAAAAATCTAAACAAAAACTTTTATTGGGGTTTTTTTGTTTTGTTTTTTTGCTGAGGCAATTGAGATTAAGTGATTTGCCCAGAGTCACACAGCTAGGAAGTGTTAAGTGTCTGAGACCAGATTGAACTCAGGTCCTCTTTGACTTCAGGGCTGGTCTCCATAGTGCCACTAACTGCCCTGAGAAATTAATGTTAATGGAAACTGGTTTTATGTCACTCTTTTTCTTTGTCACATCAGCACATGAAAAATCAATTATAAATCAAGTCCCAAACTTAGAAGTGAATTGTTCTCAAAGGTGCGACATACTTTTGCAGCATGCAGGTACCAAATATGTGCTAGTCACTCTAACTAGGCCTAGAAGATTTTTTTAAATGTAACAATCCCTGTCCTCAAGGAGTTTATTTTCTATTGGAAAAGATATGTACACATAACATGGACGAGGGGGAAAGGGAGGAAAAGTTTTACTGGGAAAGGCCTTCATGAAGGATGAAATGAGCTCTGAAGATACAAGTATCCCAACATGGTAGGGAACAGTGTGCAGTACAAGATTAAAAGTGCCTATAAATTCACCCTATGCCTCAAATACTACATAGTGGGGAGAAGCTCAGGATAAAATACCTATAAATATTAGAAAAATAACACAACTATAAAACTGGTTAAGGAAATATTTTTCACTGAGGAAGTCTAAGCTTAGAGGAACAAATAACTAAATAAAAACTTCTGTACAAATTCTGAAAAGGATTTCTGAGAACATTTAGGGATATAAGAGATAGGTGACTTAGGTGATATATTGTATAGTTTTGGACTTGGAGTCAGGAAAACCTGAGTATGAACCCTACCTCAAAAACTTACTAGCTGTATGACTCTACGCAAGACACTTATTAACCTGTTTGCTTTAATTTCCTCCCTCAGTTGCTGTGAGAATAAAATGAGATGTTATTTTAATAAAATGAGATAAAAATCTTAAAATACTACATGAATGCTATATTATTATTATTATAATATGACATTAGCACATTCTGAATCAGTAATTTCACTAGCATATGGAATTCCCTATAAAGAACACTTTCAGCCAATGCAATCAATTTACAATTTAAGTCTTAGAAAGCTGCTTAGTAAGCAGTTGAATAAAGTCACACAACCATTACGTATTTGTCAGTAGTGGATGCTACCCAGCTCTTCTGGTTCCTCTATGTCACACTATCCTTTCTAGCTATATTACGTTCATATTTCATTCTAAAATTTGTAACTTGATTCTTTTTTCCATATTTTAAAATTGTTATTATAAACTTAAATATAAATTATTTTTCTTTCACTTGATACTCTAGTTCTCCATCAATTAAAAAAGTATAAAGCACCTACTAGGTATGTTCAAGGCTGACACATACAAGAAAGTACATATTTTTTTGCCTAGTGGAGTTTAAATTCTACCATTCAAATAACATGTGCATTGCTAAATAATACAAAATACAAGTTAATTTGGAGTGGGAGAACAGTAGAAGATAATGAAGAAGGCAAAAGACATAAGGGACCAAAAATCAATCAATAAACATTTATTAAGTACCTCTGTGTTTGACACTGTGCTAGGTGCTGAGAATACACATACCAAAAAATGATATCATACAAGGATTTTACATTCTAATGAAATACGGGCACATTTTAAAGTCTATACAAAATATATGGCAGCTAGGTGGCCCAGTAGATAGAGTGCCAGTTCTGTAGTAAGAAAAGACCAAAGTTCAAACTTTGCTTCAGACAACTATTATAAATGTGATTCTGGGCAAGGCACCTACCCTATTTACCTAAAATAAGTAAATTTTAAAGGTAAAAAGAGCTAAGGGAAATAAATGTAAAACCATTCTAATATTTCTGCCAAGAAAACCCTATTTGAGATTACAAAGAGTCATATATGACAAAAGCAACTGAACAACAACACGGGAGGAAGGGACAGAGAAAGGGGAAAGGAGAGGAAAACAAAAGGGAAAGAGGGAAAGGGAGATGGGAGAGTGTGGGAGAACCAGGTGGAGAGATAACAAATTTAAAGTCATTATATGCATGATAGGAAGGGCCACCAGTAGTTGAAGAGTTCAGAAAATGCTTTGTGGAGAAGGTGGCACATGAACTGCAAGAAATGGAGGTATTCTATTAGGTACAAGATAGGAGGAAGTGAATTCCAGGCATAAGGAACAGTCGGGACAAAGATTTGGAAATGGAGTATCTAGTTTGAGGAACAGAAAGCCAGTTGAATGAGTCACAGACTACACAAGAGGAGTAATGTGAAATGAAGGTGGAAATTATTTAAAACTTAAAGGACTTGATATTTGATTCTAGAGGGATTGTAAGGCAAGTGAAAAATAATGTGTCCAGATCTGCACTTTTAAGGAAAATTCCTTTGGCAATAAGTGTAAGATGAACTGAATGGGGAGAGACTTGAAACTGGAAAGTTGTTGAAAAAATTTAAACAAGGGTACCATGAGCATATGAGTGGATCAAATAAGTCAACCCATGCTAAAGGGCTTATTAATATTTGTGAAGAGAAAAGGTCTGATGAGAGAAATATTAAAGAAGTAATGGCAAAACTGATTTGGCATATGACTGGATAAAGATAACACCAAGCGAGTGAAACAAGGTTGCCCACTATCACCATTACTATTCAATATAGTACTAGAAACTCTAGCCTCGGCAATAAGAGCCGAGAAAGAGATTCAAGGAATTAGAGTAGGAAATGAGGAAATCAAACTATCACTCTTTGCAGATGACATGATGATATACTTAGAGAACCCCAAAGACTCTGCTAAAAAGCTATTAGAAATAATTCAGAATTTTAGCAAAGTTGCAGGATACAAAATAAATCCACATAAATCCTCAGCATTTTTATACATTACCAACACAATCCAACAGCAAGAGATACAAAGAGAAATTCCATTCAAAATAACGGTCGATAGTATAAAATATTTGGGAATATATCTACCAAAGGAAAGTCAGGAATTATATGAGAAAAATTACAAAACACTTGCCACAAAAATAAAGTCAGATTTAAATAATTGGAAAGACATTCAGTGCTCTTGGATAGGCTGAGGGAATATAATTAAGATGACAATACTCCCTAAACTAATCTATTTATTTAGTGCTATACTAATCAGACTCCCAAGAAACTATTTTAATGACCTAGAAAAAATAACAACAGAATTCATATAGAACAACAAAAGGTCGAGAATTTCAAGGGAAGTAATGAAAAAAAAATAAATGAAGGTGGTCTAGCTGTACCTGATCTAGAACTATATTATAAAGCAACAGTCACCAAAACCATTTGGTATTGGCTAAGAAATAGACTAGTTGATCAGTGGCATAGGTTAGGTTCACAGGGCAAGATAGTGAATAAAAATAGCAATCTAGTGTTTGACAAACCCAAAGATCCCAACTTTTGGGATAAGAATTCATTATTTGACAAAATATGCTGGGAAAACTGGAAATTAGTATGGCAGAAACTAGGCATGGACCCACATTTAACACCACATACTAAGATAAGATCAAAAATGGGTCCAAGATTTAGGCATAAAGAACGAAATCATAAATAAATTGGAGGAACATGGGATGGTTTACCTCTTGGACTTGTGGAGGAGGGAAGAGTTTGTGTCCAAGGGAGAACTAGAGACCATTATTGATCACAAAATAGAAAATTTTGATTACACCAAATTAAAAAGTTTCTGCACAAACAAAACTAATGCAAACAAGATTAGAAGGGAAGTAACAAATTGGCAAAACATTTTTACAGTTAAAGGTTCTGATAAAGGCCTCATCTCCAAAATATACAGAGAATTGACTTTAATTTATAAGAAATCAAGCCATTCTCCAATTGATAAATGGTCAAAGGATATGAACAGATAATTTTCAGATGATGAAATTAAAACTATTTCCACTCATATGAAAGAGTGTTCCAAATCACTATTGATCAGAGAAATGCAAATTAAGACAACTCTGAGGTATCATTACACACCTGTCAGATTGGCTAAGATGACAGGAACAAATAACGATGAATGTTGGAGGGGCTGTGGGAAAACTGGGACACTGATGCATTGTTGGTGGAGTTGTGAAAGAATCCAACCATTCTGGAGAGCAATCTGGAATTATGCCCAAAAAGTTATCAAAATTCATACCCTTTGACCCAGCCATACTACTACTGGGCTTATACCCCAAGGAACTACTAAAGAAGGGAAAGGGACCTGTATGTGCCAAAATGTTTGTGGCAGCCCTTTTCATAGTGGCTAGAAGCTGGAAGATGAATGGATGTCCATCAATTGGAGAATGGTTGGGTAAACTATGATATATGAATGTTATGGAATATTATTGTTCTGTAAGAAATGGCCAACAGGAGGAATACAGAGAGGGTTGGAGAGACTTACATCAACTGATGCTGAGTGAAAAGAGTAGAACTAGGAGATCATTATGCACTTCAACAATGATACTGTATGAGGATGTATTCTGATGGAAGTGGATATCTTCAACAGAGAGAAGAGCTAATCCAATTCCAATTGATCAATGATGGACAGAATCAGCTACATCCAGAAAAGGAACACTGGGAAATGAGTGTAAACTGTGAGTATTGTTTTTTTTGTTTTGTTTTGTTTCTCTTCCCAGATTATTTTTAGCTTCCGAATACAATCCTTCTTTGCAACAACAACAACAACAAAATTCGGTTCTACACATATATATTGTACCAAGCATATACTATAAGATATTTAATATGTATGGGAATGCCTGCCATCTAGGGGAGGGGGTGGAGGGAAGGAAGGGAAAAATTCGGAACAGAAGGGAGTACAAGGAATAATGTTGTTTAAAAAAAAAATGTACCTATGCATATGTACTGTCAAAGAAAATGTTATAATTATAAAAATTAATAAAAAAACCAAAATTTTAAAAAATTTTAAAAAAGATAACACCAAGCTTACAAATGTGCTATATTGGAATAAGGGTGGTACTGACAGAAATAGGGTAGTCTGGAAGAGAGTGGATCAGAGGAGAGAGATAATGATCTCTAGTTCTATTTGGGGAAACAATGAGTTCGAGATGTCTCCAAAAAAATCTAGGAAAAAATACACAAATGGCATCTGGTTATGCAGTATTGCAGCTCAGATAAGACTGGGGCTGGAGACATAGATCTGGAAGCCATCTGCTTAGAAATAATAAGCACACAGGAGCTTATGTGGTCACCCAAAGAACATGTCAAGAGAGAGGTAGGAACCCTAAGATAGGACCTCTATCTGGGTGATAAACGGTGACTAAGAAACAACAGTTAAGTTGGAAAACCAGAAGATAGTAGTACTCAAAAATAAACTAATTAATTAAAACCTCAATGAGGGGTAATTATTCAGGAAAATGGTCAATGGTATCAATATAGCAGATAGCTCAAGAAGAATTAAGGACTAGCAAAAAATACAAATAGATATGACATTTAAGAGAAAAAAAGGTTTCATTAGAAAGGTAAAGCTTGAATTGAGTCTTGAATTAAACAAGGATTCTAAGAGGTGGTTTGAGAAGGAATGCATATAATATAAAAGAAATAACCAGTGCAAAGGCATGGAAACTGAGATGGGGTGCCCATGTATAAGGAACAAAAAAATCTGTTGGACTGAACTGTAAGTGGGAATGGGAGTGACATATAATAGGCTAGGAAAAATTAGGTTGGAATCATATTGTACATGGCTCTAAATGCTATATGTAAATGTTCATATTTGTTCCTAGAAATAACCAGAAGCCCTTGGAGCTTACACCCATTCTCTTCAGGTCTCCACACAAGCACTTGGACCTATCCCAACTATCTCCAACTATACTAGCCCCAATCCCTTAAATTCTGGGAAACTATTAAAGTTTGGGAGACACCTCAATGGTTCCTCATATATTCTCTAGTGTTAGCAATTATCCTATCATCAGCTTTTTGAAATTATTACTACTGTCCGCTCCACACACATGCGCAAGCCCAACAGAGTTGTGAAGAAGCTAATATATATAGACAGAAAAGGCTGAGTGTTTCAAGACCTCTTTTCTGTTGATTACATTTTTTAATTAACTTTAACTAGTTTCTCAATGGCATCTCAAACTCAACAAATGAAATGGTACATAAATACCTATGTATATTTAGGCCTTGAAGCTATTTAAGTGATTAAACACTCTTGGGTGGAAAATCTGCTCTAAGACAAAACTAATATTTTTGTCTTTTTTGTGTGTGCTTTTACTGTATTATTCTTTTAATTATATGCATTTTTTCAATTAACAAGTATTTTTCTCTGTCCTATGTCCTCCCTACTCCAAACACACACACACACACACACACACACACACACACACACACACACACACACACACACACACGGCAAAACCCTTGAAGGAAGTACAATCAGACAAAGCAAATCCTCATACCATTCTACCAATATTAAACCAATACTTTTCTTTAGGAAATAGATAGCAGATTTCATCATAGGTCCTCTGGAACCATGAAAGATCACTCCACTGGATCAAGGTGCTCAAGGTTTTTAAAACTGCTAATTTTTATAACTATAAATTGTTTTATTAGTTTCATTTTGCATCAAGGATTCAATGCTGTATCAACACCACTAACATTAAATCCAGTACAAGCTCTTTTTCCTTATATTTAAACTCCTACTCTCCCCTACATATGTGTTCCTTCCTCCAATCCACTCTACCCATCACCATCAAATAACTTCACTAAACTCACTAAATAACTAAACTAAATAAAATCACATTCCTGGTTCCCCACTCACTGCCTACTGCTTTTCATACTTTCATATTCAAGCTCCTTTATATATTCTGGATCAAATCTGTCTCTACAATCTTCTCTCATACTTCCATACTACACAAAGTTGTTGCTACAACCAAATCAGTATACTTATTGTTTGTTGCCTATAATCTGAATTTTAACTTTGGACAAGCCTTTCTTTATTCCTCTATAAGCCTCCATATCCTTAGCTGCAAAATGAGTGTTGCAGTAGTTGATTTTTAAGGTCGCCTTCAGGTCTAAATCTATAATCTGTCTCTAATACAAATGATTTCCATTGCATATTTTTATTCACTTTCTTAATAAGTAAGCCCGGCCCTCGCCGTTCCATATATCCAAAATATATCAATCCATTAGGGTTCAGCTCAATTCTCACCTCATTTGTCTACTTTGAAGACAAATCTTTCAGGGATCTTTTTCTTTCTCTGAACTTTGCACTCATCTGAGAGCTTAGCTCTGTGCTAGACACAGAGTAGATGCAATAGAAATGCTTATTTCCTCCCTTCCTTTCCACTTCTTTTAAATTATTACTTACATTTTCATGCTTATAATTTTTTCCTTATCTTGATTTATAAGCAAATTGACAGTAGAGACTTTTTTTGTATTTTTTTATCTTCCAGGTTTTTTTGCACATACAGTCTTTCAGTAATTAATGGTAAATGTTCAAGTTGTTTTGCATCAGAGACTATGCCTAGTCTTCCTGAGTTTCTTATAAGCAATTTATGCATTGTACAAGGTATATCACTGGTAAACTATTTTTTAAAAAGTTTTTAATCTTGAATACTTTAATACTTTTTCCCTCTAACACTAATTGCTTATGTGACCTTAGTTCTTTGGCTTGTTATTCTATAGCACTGTAGTCTATAACCTTTTAATTTTTTAAATAATATTTCATTTTTTCCCAATTACAAGTCAAGACAATTTTTAGCATTCATTTTTACAAGATTCTGAGTTTCAAATTATTCTACCTTTTTCCTCTTCCCTCTTACTAAAATAATAAGCAGTTTGATAGAAGTTATATATGTGCTATCATGTAAAATATATTTTCCTTATTAGTCAGTAGTGAAAGAAACAAAAAAACAAAAAACAATAAAGTGAAAAAATTGTGCTTCATGAAAAAATTGTGCTTCAATCTGCATTCAGAATCCATTAGTTATCTGGCTGTGGAGAATATTCTCCATCATAAGTCCTTTGAACATGTTTTGAATCACTGTGTTGCTAAGAGTTGAGTTTATCGTGATAAAATGTAATAAAATGATACTATTTTACTGCTTCTGCTCACTTTATTTTGCCATCAGTTTGTAAAAGTCATTCCAGGTTTTTCTGAAGTCTGTTCATCATTCATTTCATACCAGAATTCCATACAATAGTGTGCCACAGTTTGTTCAGCCACTCCCCAATTGATAGTCATCCCCTCAATCTTAACACCACAAAAAAGAATGATGTAAATAGTTTTGTATATATTTTCCCCTTTTTAATGATCTTTTTGGAATACAAGTCTGAGTAGTGGTTTGCTGGTCAAAGGGCATATGCAGCTTCACTGTTCTTTGGGCATAGTTCCAAATTGCTCTCCAGAATGGCTGAATCAATTAGTAACCCTATCAACAATGCATTGGTATCCCAATTTGTCCACATCCTCTCCAACATTTTTCGTTTTTTTGTTTTTTGTTTTGTTTTGTTTAGTTTTTTGGTCATATTAGCAAATCTGATAGGTGTGAGGGAGTACCTAAGAGAAGTTTTAATTTGCATTACTCTAATCAAAAGTAATTTAAAGCACTTCTTCATATGCTTATAGAAAGTTTAGATTTCCTCATCTGAAAACTTCCTGTTCATATCTTTTGACCATTTATCAATTAGGGTATGACTTATGATTATTATAAACTTCACTCAGTTCTATATACATTTGAGAAATGAGATCTTTACCTACTGTAAAGATTGTTTCCCAGCTTTCTGCTTTCCTTCTAATGTTGGTTGCATTGGTTTTTGTTTGTATAAAAGCTTTTTAACATAATAAATTACATTTTGCAATGTTCTTTATCTCTTCTTTGGTCATGAATTCTTTCCTTCTCCACAGGTCTAACAGGTAGACTGTTCCTTGTTCTTCTAATTTGATTATATCACCATTTATGTCTACAGTATGTATCCACTTTGACTTTGATATATGGCATAAGTTATTGATCTACCATCTAGGGAAGAAGGTAGAGGGAAGGAAGAGAAAAAATTTGGAACACAAGGTTTTGCAAAGGTGAATGTTGAAAATTATCCATGCATTATGCTTTGAAAATAAAAATCTTTAATAAAAAAAATATGTTATTGCTCTATATCTAGTTTGCATCCTATCTTTTTCTAGTTTTCCTAGCAATTTTTATGAAATATTGAGTTCTTATCCCAAAGGCTGATATCGTTGGGTTTATCAAACCTGTGGTTATTTACTATTGTGTCTTGTGTACCTAATCTATTCCACTGAACCACCACTCTAATTTTTAGCCAGTAAGCTGTATCCTCTTACATGACTTCTACTTGTGGTATTAAACACTATTATGAGGTTGATAAATGTCAAGCAAGATTTTTATACACTTGCCTTGCATCTCAACCAGATACATACAATAAAACAAACCATTCTGTGTGGATCTTAAATTTTTCTTTATCTAATTTTCACAAGATCTTTTGAAATTGTTTTTTGTTTTGTTTTGTTTTGTTTTGTTTTTTAAATTTAAAATGACAACGCAGTAGTGCTTCCATTTCAATTCCTTTCACTTTTGGCCACTTTTCAGTGAAAAACAAGTGGGTAAAACAAAAAATGCTGCCCAAGACACACAGTACTCTTCTAATAAGTCCATTGTTCAACAGTGACAAGACTCAAACACAAACAATTGCCTTATTGTTAGTGGAGGAGGCTGGGATAAATATCCAAAAGCCATGAAAAAAAAAAAAAAAGTGATGGTTACCAAGAGTCAGTAAGTTCAAACTAATGGAAATTATACTCTAGTGCTGAATTTACTATAAATCACTAGTTTCAACAAATACAATTTGAATATTATGGATATATGCTAATTAAAAAGCAAATCACTTAAAAGTTCTACAAACCTTAAGTCCAACCCTTCTTTTTTAAAAAATATTTTAACAATCTATTAACAAATGGCATGATGAAAAATAAATTTAGAGTAGGTCAAAGTATAACCTGAGTCAAGACCCTGTCAGTCATGTGGCTTTGGACAGGTCACAGAATTCTCTGGACCCAAGTGGCCTCCTCCGTAAAATAAGGAAGTTGAACTGAAAGACCTTTAATGTTCCTTCCAGCTCTAAATCTAATATCTTTTACTACTAATATCTAATAAAAATGACCCTGCATTTTACCAAATCTTAATACTTTATATACAGAATGACCAGACCACAAGTTCTAAGGCCAGAACTAAAAGGGGAAGGGGAAAATGCCTCAGGAAAGATGAAAATAGCAAAGAAAACCTGAAAATGATACTTTAAAATGTGAATGATCAACCTGAAGGAAAGACTAGTCTCACTGAAAATCTTTCCGTCAAAGTTGAACCTTTAAGGAGGTGGCACCTCCTTCCTAAAGCCAAGATTGACTCCTCTCCATTTCCCTCTTTTCACCCCTCTGCTAAAACTGATCTCTCTTCCTATCCAAATTTATTAAATGCTTACTATGTGCTCCAGGGACTGAGAATACAAATACAAAAAATGACAGTGTATATACCACTTTGTACTTATCACTCTCCTCCCACTGAATCTCTATTACTTGTGAACCTGTTGTTTCCTTTTCCCAACTTATGACATCAAGATATCCTACAAACGAATGTAACAAAGACATCTTAGCAACAGAAGCAAGATAGGCTACAATCCAGTATATGTTAGCCCACACAAAAGTGCACAAGCAGCAGAAAGAACTAGCTAAATTGTAAAAAGACACCCTTTTAATAACTCCAAATTTTTCCTTCCTTCCTCCCTCCTTCCCTCCCCTCCCTCTTTCTTTCTTTCCTTCCTTTCTTCCTTGTTTCTTTCCTTCCTTTCTTTCTTAATGCTGAGGCAATTGGGGTTAAGTGACTTGCCCAGAGTCACACAGCCAGGAAGTGTTAAGTGTCTGAGACCACATTTGAACTCAGGTCCTCTGATTTCAGGGCTCTATCTACTGCGCCACCTACCTGCCTCCAAATTTTCTTTAAAGAACAGTCAAGAAGCATAAAACACTAGTCACAAAAGCAAGATTGAAATCAGTTCATAACTTGGTAAGAATATCAAACAGAAAAATGTTGGTGTACATAGCACAACTATTCCTGCTATAAGACACCAAAACAATATCATTACACTATGCATACAACTAAAACAAAGGATCTAGAATATATAAGAGGGAAAAAACCATTTGTTTTCAAATTCCTAATTCAAAATTAACTGAAAAGCAAAATACTTTTTAATAGACAAATACACTTGGATAAGACACTTGTACTTTCTAATCAGTAATTTTGGTATTTTAAAGTTAAGACATAACCCTTAAAAAAGCTAGATACATCAAGTCAGAATTTAATTATCTTGAAACTGATGCATTTTCTACAAAAGGCCCCATTTCCAAACGTCACTATCTCAACCCTGGAGGACACCCCACTTTTAATCTGCTCCTGAGATTTGTTTCCTCTAGGCTTCAAGATGTGAATTTTCGACTGCCCTTCAGCCTGCAGATCATGGGACAACTGACTGGGACACACAATACCCCTTAGATACCCTGCTGCTATTTCCCCTCCTGGCATGAACCCCCAGTGAATTCAGGGACAGCTCTACAACCCTTGTCAGTTTAAAGCAATTACAGAAGTCTGAGATCTTCGTCCTTTTACCCCAAATGAATCTGGGGGTAACTAACTACTTAAGGGGGGAGAAATGACGAGTGAACTCTGTAAAAATTATGTAAAATAATCACTATAAGTATGACCCCTTTGAAGAAAGATTGGGGTCTCCGAGGCTCCAAAGATGGTCTAGGAGAAAACATACTTTCCAGGCTAGGCTTTTTCTAAAGCAAATCACCTCACCCCATTGATCTTTTTGGGAAACCAAATTCCCCATTCAGGCTGAAAAGGACTTCAAAGTGATTTATTTTCATTCAATTGGGAGATCTAGACCTGACATTGATAAGTACAAAGCCTGGGAACATTGGCTTTCTTTTCAACTGGGAACTTCAGTCTCAGATTTCCTATTAAAGAGCAATTTTAAACTCGTTTCTTTGCACAATGTCCAAAACAGGATTATGCCTTGTCAAGGAACTTCTTGGCATAGCTGCCTTCCAGGACCCCTGCCCACTGTGAAGACATTCTCTTCTCAGCAAAAAAACCTTTTGTAATTTCTCTGCCACTGGGGAAGACAATTTCCTAGCAAAGCTGATTTCTGCAGTGCCAATAAAACTTCCTTTTTGCCATAAATATTTCGCGTTCATGAATTCTTTCACATTGAACCTGCACCAACCAGAAGGGGATTCTCACACCTCAACTCTCTGCACTGCCACTAACCGCATCAAAACTACACCATTTCATTTTATGGGGAGCATAGTAAGCACTTAAATGCTTGTTTATTAGTTTAAGTCAGTAAACTATGATAGCACAGACAATTTAACATTGTTCTGATAATTTCTAAACACAGTCTTTCTGCTGATCAAATTATTCACATCTCCAGATTAGCAGAATCAATAGAGATATCTTATATAAACATAAAAGCAACATTAAAAGAGGTTCATCCAATCTCTACTTCATGACTTCTAGTAATAGGAACCCATTTTAGATAGCTAATTTAATTAATTTCTAAGGCCTCCTTTAGGTACCAAAATCCATGAAATAATATGAAAAGAATAAAACTTTATGATAAGATCATAATCATAGTTTGCAGGGGTTGGGTTTTTTTTCCCATTTGAAGAAACATTCAGAGGAGAAAATAAAAGAATAAAATTTTTCAGTTGTAAAATGTCAGTGCTCAAAGTAATCTCTGATCTGAATTACTGGAAATTCCTTTCAATAGTACAGACCACAGCACATCCAATTCAAGTCTCCCAGTGAGTTCACCCCACTGGATCCACTCAATGTGCTTAGAAGGCTCCTTCTTCAGCTTCTTTGGACACTAGGAGGGTGCCATGGAGCAAATTTGCTGCCAACTTGTGATCCCTCCATATTGCCACTTAACATTTTTTATTTTATTCTATGGAAATCCCTCAACTGTTGATAAATTATAGCCTGCTCACATCCAACACACACTTTTTCTCCATTTTCTTTTGGTTTTGCTGCAAAAATTTAAACAAGTTATATTTTAGTATAAAATTATAGTAATCAGTGTCATTTCTATTGTCCATTTCCCTTTTTCTTCTGTCAACTATTTCAATAATTGAGGTTTGAGTTGTTTTCATTGTACATTATACATTTTTCTCATTTCTTATTTTTTGCTCATTCTCATCTTTGCACTGGTAAATTGGTCCAACTAAGCATACACAGATAATTCATGATAATCTCCATATCAATAATTTTTTTACCTGTTAAAATATAATCTATTTATTTTTTGTAAAAGTTCTCAAAAACATTAAAAATACCACAAAAACCATAAAAGTAGTAAAAAAAAAAAAACTACTATAATTAAAGCTGTTGTCTTGAAGAAATTACTAAACAAGAATAAACAGTGACACTAACTCTTTAAAAGAAACCAGTTCAAGCTAAAAAACTGGACCTGTAATCTTCATTGGTATAAGAAATACTCAGGTGTTAGAGCAATTTCTCTCTACCAAATTAAGTTGGTCTAGGGGCAGCTAGGTGGTGCAGTGGATAGAGCACCAGCCCTGAATTCAGGAGGACCTGGGTTCAAATCTGGTCTCAGACACTTAACATGTCCTAGCTATGTGACCCTGGGCAAGTCACTTAACCCCAGCCTCAGGGGGGGAAAAAAAAATTAAGTTGGTCTATTCCAGGCAATTTATAGGTGTAGGAGAATCACCTGAGGCCCTGAGAGGTTAACTTATTTGCCTAGGGAGTCATATAGCTAATTTAAGTCAAAGGTAAACCAGAACCCAGGTCTTTCAGGCTATATTTTCACTCTTACTGCCTAAAATATGGCAAACGAACTTAAGTTCTTCTTAATGAAACACAATATTGGTCTTTACTGGAGAGCTGAATAAATATACTCAAAGGGCTTCCTGAAAACTATTCTCTGCCCCTATCCCACCCCCCAAAAAATCTCTCTCATTAAGTGAAGAGATTTTTCAAGTCCAAGATTATGTCCAAGCTATAGGATATGATAATCTGATTTTGTTAAGAGACAACATTTTAATAACTGAATGCACTTGCTAACAGAATTTAGTTATAGGTTAAAATCATTTACAAAGACAACTTCATCCAAAACCCATAAATATTTTCATACAATAATTTGCTATTCACTAAGGCAGAACAAAGTAGGAAAGAATGTGTACTTTTCATACATATTAAAGCAAAAAAAAAAAAAAAAGAGTAGCTAATCATACACTACTAGCCTGATCCATTTTATAAAGCAGGAGAGTTCTTAACCTGTAGTCCAGGGGCCCCCAAAGGATCCATACATAAATTTCCAGGAGGTTCTATTAAATTGAATGGCAACAAATTACATTTTAATTTTCATTAACCTCTGAAATTTAGCATTCCCCTCAATTACAAATGTAGGCAACCAATCACACTAGTGATTTTCTTTAAATATCACTATTTTCAAATTGCTACAGTCACAGCTAGATATTTACTATAGTCACAAATCCATTTTTTAAAATAATCAGATAATTACATTTCAATGTAATTGTTTTCTTTATAATCCTATCTATCTTAGTCATTTAAAAACATTATGATGTGAAAAGAGTCCACAGACTTGATAAGATTGCCAAAAAGCTCCAAGATATCAAAGGTTAAGAACACCCCTATGGTATACAGATATATAAAAGTAGAGCAATGAGAAAGGGAGAGAAGAAAACTCGTCCCCTCTCAAGAACACAATATAAACACATACTCTTTTCCCACCATTTCCCTCTAAATAATCTTTCACGACATCACTAGGCTTTGTATCACAGTTTACGGATCTCTACATCTGAGTAAGAGATTTTGAGCCTAATATATATATGTGTGTGTATATGTGTGTATATATATATATGTATGTGTGTGTGTGTGTATATATATATATATATATACACACACACACACATACATATATATATATACACACATATACACACACATATATATAAAAATATATATGAGCCTGTCAACATCAGCAGAAAAATAAAGTTCAGTAATAGTATTTGGCAACTCCAATGAAATATGAAATCACAGAAAGTCACAGAACTTTAAAGCCTATGCTATTTTGCTTTAAAAAATCAGTATGTATTAAGTACAATCTATGCAAGTTCATAGTATTATGCCATATGTCACAATGATAATTCTCAGCCTTCTCCCAACTCACCTTGCAAAAAAGAAAAAAAAAATTTATAAACTCTGATAACTATTACAAGCAACAGGTATTACTTATATATATCACCTGGCTGCACTACTGTGGGTGTTCTGCACTATGATTGAGGAAGTTCATTATTGAGATAATCATAAAAAAAAAATTTCATCAACCTTGGTCCATCACCATCATCATTACCTTTAATTGGAGAGTCATGAACTATAAGCTTCCATTTTAGAGCTGTGCCTCACAACAAGATCCCCATATTCCCCATTAGATTGTAAACTCCTTGAAGGCAGATTGAAATGTCTTTTTTCTCCTCTTTATAAATTCAGAGCAGTGCCTGACACAGTAGGCATTTAATAAGTGTTTATTGACTATTGAGTTAACATTGTGATAAGCAGTCCAAGAAGGTACTGTATAATTAAACACCAAGTGCCCTAGATTTGGAATCAAGAAAGCCTTGGCTCCACTACTTCCCATCAAAGGGATCTGAGGAAATTCACTTAACCTTTCCAAGTCTAAATTCAATTAAAGAAATAGATTAGAAAGTGTCACAAGGTTCAGAGCTTTACATAAGGTGCTAAGAATATTTAAAAAAAAAAAAAAAAATAGCCCTTTTCCTAACAAATAGCTGGGGGGAGGGGAGGAGAATGCATGGACAGGAGAAAAAATATATATACACAGACATATATATATATATATATATAGAGAGAGAGAGAGAGAGAGAGAGAGAGAGAGAGAGAGAGAGAGAGAGAGAGAGAGAGAGAGAGAGAGAGAGAGAGAGAGAGAGAGAGAGAGAGAGAGAGAAATCAATTCCTAAAGGTGAGAAAGTGCTAATTACTGGAAGACTCTGAAAAGGTCTCCTGTGGGAAGGTATTGGGATACCTAAAATGTGTTTAGAAAGAAGCTAGAGATTATAAAAGATGGGGGAAGATAAAGAAGGATGTAAAGGTACACTCCTCCAAACCTAGATGTGAAAATTGCTGAAAAATTGGGTTTCTAAATAGTGTTGCAAGCTTTGAGGTAGTATGGGGCGTAGAGGGTACCACTGACCAAGAGGTTTACAGAATTGCAAGGGTTATGAAAGATTAGGATTCACAGAACAATTAAGTGATCAATAGAAGCCTTGAGCACATAAGAAATTGGGAGGCTAGGAAGGCAATTGGATTCAGCCGATCAGAAAGAGTCTTCTGGTTTTGAGAAAACCACGAACTTAAGATAACAGCCCATCTAGCACAAACTAGTTGGGTTCAATGATCTGACTTGATTGAATATTAAACAACATAACCCAGGAGGAGTTTTCCACCATTTTTGAACATGGGATGTATAATGGGGGGGAGGGGAGGGGCATGTTTTATACATATTAAGGAAAAACATGTAGTGGGTGTATCAGAAAAACTGTAACCCGGATAAACAAACCAATCCCTTCATTGAAAGGGAGCTGCATCACCCAAGCAAGTATAAAAGTTCCCCCACTTCTATACTTGGTATACTTCTATACTCCTCTTCCCCAACAGGATTGAGGCCCACTTTTGGCCAGAAACATTAAAACGATTCCTTAAGATTCATCTTTAATAAATTTTCCTCGATATTTGATTTTCAGTGTCAAAATGATGTGGGAGGTAGCCCCCTTTAAGATTCCTTTTCTGATCTCCAACCCCCTTTGGGACTGACCTTTGATTTACAAGATCTGGTCAAAAACACCCTTTTGTATTCTAAGGGAAGAGATCCCTATTTGAGCTAACTTGGGCCGTCCCCAGCCCCCATTCTAATGATTTGCTCAGGTTTCCCAACCCCCACCTGGTGGGTTCTGACCCTCCAGGAATCAACCTGGGACTCCACCCATAGGCTTCTTCAAGCAAATAAAAGGAGCCAAGCTGGAATCATCTCTTGGCAGAGGGTCGAAACATGCCAGCATTATGCTTTGCATTATAGACTCTCTGTCCGCACTTCTGGTGTATTTCTTCCTCTATCTAATACCTTTTACTAACCAGACTTTAACACTACTTCCAAACCCTATAATAAACCTTTTTTTTTTAATCAATCTAGGTTTTCAGGCCTGTAAATTCATTTACAGGGTACTCTGTGCCGCCACTAGAACTCATTTAACTCTGTATCCTTGCTCCGAGTCCAAAGGGGTTGCAGAGGAGCTCCATTTGACTCCCTGTACCCCAAACCTGCCACTAGACCTCAATCCTTATTTTATTTAGACCTCATCAAAGAGTGTTATTTTTAACACAGAGGATCTCCTAACCTAATATGAAGAAAAAGGAGAGATGGAATGTTACATGGAGTTCCAACTCTAAATTTGTGATCCTAACAAAATTTCTAAAGGAAAAGTTGCCTTAAAAAAAAATCTAGATGGTTCAGAAATTCAGTTTGATAAGCTTTTACAAAACTTTAAACATACAGGGTACAAAAGAAACATGCTAAATCATTAAATGGCAAAAACAGAAGTAATCTTTAGGACTTTATGGACCTATTCTGTTCCGTAACCATGAATTATAACACCCCAGTCCCTCCCATATCTGGATCTTTCCTAAAGACCTTAAGGTTGCCTAATTTCAAATCTGACCAAAAGTTCTATGGCACCTCTTCTAAGGTGGGGCAGATTCTGACCATGCTAAGGGTCAAAGAAAACCTATCCTTCAAGTCCTGTTCTAGCCTTTTTTAGTTGCCATTTCCAAACTGCTTCCACTCTCCATCTGAAAGCAGCATATTCTTTCCCTTGCCAGAGATGTTTATGATCATGAGTATGTGTGGAATAAACCTGTTTGTTTGACCTGCTTCCGGACCCAACAGTGTTAGCTGCTTCCTAAGTGCTTCAGGGAGTTCCCCTTAACATATTGGCATAGTGTCAAGTGGCCTCCCCCTTCACCCCCATCCCTCACAAAAGCAGAGCCAGTGGGGACAAAGAATATCAATCCCATACAAAATAGATATATAAAATGAAGCCCAAAGAGGACTAAATATGTTGCTAAAGAGCGGGGTCATAACACCAAATTCATAAAATAATCATTCTAAAAGGATGTCAGAGTTCTCCTTAAAAAAATACTTTTACTAAACCATGTTGAAACTACATTCTGAGCATAATTGAGCAGAACAAAAATTTGTCTATGAGGAACAGAAAACGTTGAGTTAATAGCTACATGTGTTCAAAATATTCTTAATATTTGTGAATCCTGTTTAGATTACTCCCACCTTAATTAATTCCCTTGTTTTCTGTGCCCACTAACTTTGCAATTGACTATATTCTGACCTTAAAAAAAATTTTTTAAGAATGTAAATTCCTTGAGAGTAAGGAAATTGTCTTCTGTTTCTTTTATATTTTCTCAGATATACTCTAGAAGCCTCCCTCTTTCCTTGTTTGGATTTGGAAGGGGGGGGCTTAGACATCTATCAGTCTACTTCCTGCTCTTCCTCTAACCTTCCCCCATGCAATTCATCCTCCATACAGCCACCAAAATGATTTTGTTCAGATCTAATCATTCCACACACCCCCTGCCCCTCAGTAAACTCCAGGGGCTTCCTTCTTCCTCTTCACAATCCTGTTCACTACCAACCTTTCCTACCTTACTTATTATTTCTCTCAAAGAACTTTGATTTACTTATTCTTATTTTCTCCATAATCACCTGATCACCCAGCTTCTTCAGGGGCTGATTTCTTTCCCTCCTTATCGTTACTTCTTGGAATGCTTGATCTCTTTCTGGACTGAATTCGAGTGTTTGCTTTTCACTGAAGCCTTTTCTTAGTTATCAGTTCTTTCCCTCAGCTGCTATTAATAGTTCCTGAAATGCCTTGTATTCATTGCATATCTTACAGGTATGTACATATTATATGTATACATTATTGTTGTCTCACCAACTCTCTAAGCTTCTGAAGTTGCAAGGTCTATATCACTTTTGTCTTTCTATGCCTAGCTTTTAGTGCTTTAATATGTGCTTATTGAATGATCTCTCAGATTCTGAGTCCTATTTAAATCTTTACTAGAATTTCCAAAGTCCACAGGATAAAGTCTAAAATCCTTACAATTGGCCGCCTACATTCTGGTGCCAATATTTAGCTATGCAATCTTATTTTCCACAATTCCTTTAAGGCAATCTTCCATATTTCAGTCTGACTGTCCAGTCCCTACTATTTTATTTTTGCAAATACTCAAACCCCATTAATACTCTTTTCTTTTGACTATCTGGGCCTTAACCATCTCATTACTCTGATCACTCAGAAGAAAAAAAAGATAGTGAACAGGGAACCCCAAAACTGAAAATACTTAAAGGAGAAAATCTCCTTAGACTCTTCCTCAGGGAGGGGACTCCACCCCAAGCAGTTTCATCTTTGTTATCTGGGTAGGGTTGGCTCAGTCCCAAAACCCATTGAATTCAATTCAAATTCTAGCCCTAGCTGAAACCCATTGAGGAGCCAACCTGGGACTGAACCCACAAGCTCCCTTGAGCTTGTAGCCAAAGTCTCCTATTATAAAAGAGCCAAACTAAAACCCTCTCTTTGCAGAGGTTCCAAACGTGACAGCCCTATACTTGGCACACCAAGGGTTTCTGCCCACTGTAATACTGTTTTCAGTACCCTCCTCTCTTTATCCTCACCGATTTCCTTAACTAGACTTTAATCTTACTTCCCATCCCCATAATAACCTGTTTTATCAATCTAGGTTTTTGGGTCTGTAAATTCCTTTACAGAGAATTGCTTGCTCCACCACTAGACCTCATTAACTCCCTACTCTTCCAAATTTCTCATTACTTTTGAGGGTATCAACAACTTTCCCAGTCACTCAGGCAAAGAACCTAATCTCAAAGACTCCTCATTTTCTCACACTCTCTTTGATTCACATGTATAATTTGCTACCAAATCTTGTCCATTCTACCTTTAAAATATATTTTGTATATAAGCTCATCCAAAGCTTATGTTATCTAACATTCTCACTAAGCTGTTACAAGTACTCATCATTTATGTGCAGCCTTCCAACTAGTCTCCCTACCTCAAGTTTCTCCCCATTTTAATCCATTCTGCAGCCAATTCAATAAACTTCAAGGGCTCCTTATCAACCTCTAGGATTAAATGTAAAACACAAAAGCCTGAGAGAAAAATCACTTGGCTCTTTTCTCTCTCTAGTCTTCTTCCACTTTCACTTCCCTCATATATTAACCCTTCTTGTGAATCCTCCAACAGCATCCTCCATCTCTTTCTTCCTGACACCATGGTTTTTCACTGGCTACTTCATCTGTCTCCGTACCATCTTGTTCCTCATCTCTATTTCCTGGCTTCCTTCAAGACACAGCTCAAATCTTACCTTCCAGAGCAGCTAGGTGGCACAGTAGATAAGAGCACCAGCCCCCCCCCCAACCAAAAATTAAACTCGAAATACAAAAATTAAAAGGAGAAATCAATAAAATTGAAAGTAAAAAAACTATTGAATTAATAAATAAAACCAAGAGTTGGTTTTATGAAAAAGCCAATAAAATAGATAAACCTTTGGTAAATTTGATCAAAAAAAAGAAAGAGGAAAATCAAATTGATAGTCTTACAAATGAAAAGGGGGATCTTTCCACCAATGAAGAGGAAATTAGAGAAATAATAAGGAGTTACTTTGCCCAACTTTATGCCAATAAATTTGATAACTTAAGTGAAATGGATGACTTTCTCCAAAAATATAGGCTCCCTAGATTAACAGAGGAGGAGATAAATTGCTTAAATAGTCCCATTTCAGAAAAAGAAATAGAACAAGCTATTAATCAACTCCCCAGGAAAAAATCCCCAGGGCCAGATGGATTCACATGTGAATTCTACCAAACATTTAAAGAACAATTAGCCCCAATGTTATATAAATTATTTGAAAAAATAGGGGATGAAGGAGTCCTACCAAACTCCTTTTATGACACAGACATGGTACTGATACCTAAACCTGGTAGATCGAAAACTGAGAAAGAAAATTATAGACCAATCTCCTTAATGAATATTGATGCTAAAATCTTAAATAAGATATTAGCAAAAAGACTTCAGAAAATCATCTCCAAGATAATACACTATGATCAAGTAGGATTTATTCCAGGAATGCAGGGCTGGTTTAATATTAGGAAAACTATTAATATAATTGACCATATTAATAATCAAATTAATAAAAACCATATGATCATCTCAATAGATGCAGAAAAAGCATTTGACAAAATCCAACATCCATTCCTACTAAAAACTCTTGAGAGTATAGGAATAAATGGATTATTCCTTAGAATAATCAGGAGTATATATTTAAGACCGTCAGTAAGCATAATATGCAATAGAAATAAACTGCAACCTTTCCCAGTAAGATCAGGAGTGAAACAAGGTTGCCCACTATCACCATTACTATTCAATATAGTACTAGAAACGCTAGCCTCGGCAATAAGAGCTGAGAAAGAGATTCAAGGAATTAGAGTAGGAAATGAGGAAATCAAACTATCACTTTTTGCAGATGACATGATGGTATACTTAGAGAACCCCAAAGACTCTGCTAAAAAGCTACTAGAAATAATTCAAAATTTCAGCAAAGTGGCAGGATACAAAATAAATCCACATAAATCCTCGGCATTTTTATATATCACTAACAAAATGCAACAGCAAGAGATACAAAGAGAAATTCCATTCCAAACAAATGTTGAGAGTATAAAATATTTGGGAATCCATCTACCAAAGAAAAGTCAGGAATTATATGAGAAAAATTACAAAACACTTGCCACAAAAATAAAGTCAGATTTAAATAATTGGAAAGACATTCAGTGCTCTTGGATAGGCCGAGCGAATATAATAAAGATGACAATACTCCCCAAACTAATCTATTTATTTAGTGCTATACCAATCAGACTCCCAAGAAACTATTTTAATGACCTAGAAAAAATAACAACAAAATTCATATGGAAGAATAAAAGGTCAAGAATTGCAAGGGAACTAATGAAAAAAAACTCAGAGGAAGGTGGTCTAAGTGTACCTGATCTAAAGCTATATTATATAGCAGCAGTCACCAAAACCATTTGGTATTGGCTACGAAATAGACCGGTAGATCAGTGGAACAGATTAGATACAAAGGACAAAAAAGGATACATCTATAGCAATCTAATCTTTGACAAACCCAAAGATTCCAACATTAGGGATAAAAATTCATTATTCGGAAAAAACTGTTGGGAAAACTGGAAATTAGTATGGCAGAAATTAGATATGGATCCACACTTAACACCATATACCAAGATAAGATCAAAATGGGTCCATGATTTAGGCATAAAGAGGGAGATAATAAATAGATTAGAGGAACAGAGGATAATCTACCTCTCAGACTTGTGGAGGAGGAAGGAATTTATGACCAGAGGAGAACTAGAGATCATTATTGATCACAAAATAGAAGATTTTGATTACATCAAACTAAAAAGTTTCTGTACAAATAATACTAATGCAAACAAGATTAGAAGGGAAGTAACAAATTGGGAAAATATTTTTAAAAACAAAGGTTCTGACAAAGGTCTCATTTCCAAAATATATAGAGAACTGACCCAAATTTATAAGAAACCGAACCATTCTCCAATTGATAAATGGTCAAAGGATATGAACAGACAATTCTCAGAGGAAGAAATTGAAACTATATCCACTCACATGAAAGAGTGTTCCAAATCACTACTGATCAGAGAAATGCAAATTAAGACCACTCTGAGATACCACTACACACCTGTCAGATTGGCTAAGATGACAGGAACAAATAATGACAAATGTTGGAGGGGATGTGGGGAAATTGGGACACTAATACATTGCTGGTGGAGTTGTGAAAGAATCCAGCCATTCTGGAGAGCAATCTGGAATTATGCCCAAAAAGTTATCAAACTGTGCATACCCTTTGACCCAGCAGCGCTACTACTGGGATTATATCCCAAAGAAATACTAAAGAGCGGAAAGAGACATATATGTGCCAAAATGTTTGTGGCAGCTCTTTTTGTTGTAGCTAGAAACTGGAGGATGAATGGATGTCCATCAGTTGGAGAATGGTTGGGTAAATTGTGGTATATGAAGGTTATGGAATATTATTGCTCGGTAAGAAATGACCAACAGGAGGAATATAGAGAGGCCTGGAGAGACTTAAATCAACTGATGCTGAGTGAAATGAGCAGAACCAGAAGATCACTGTACACTTCAACAACAATGCTGTATGAGGATGTATTCTGATGGAAGTGGAAATCTTCAACATAAAGAAGATCCAACTCACTTCCAGTTGATCAATGATGGACAAAGGTAGCTGCACCCAGAGAAGAAACACTGGGAGGGGAATGAAAATTGTTAGCACTAATATCTGTCTGCCCAGGTTGCATGTACCTTCGGATTCTAATGTTTATTGTGCAACAAGAAAGTGATATTCGCACACATGTATTGTACCTAGACTATATTGTAACACATGTAAAATGTATGGTATTGCCTGTCGTCGGGGGGAGGGAATAGAGGGAGGGGGGGTAAATTGGAAAAATGAATACAAGGGATAATATTATAAAATATATATATATATATATAATAAAAAAAAAATATATTAAAAAAAAAAAAAAAAAAAAAAAAAAAAAAGAGCACCAGCCCTGAAATCAGGAGGACCTGAGTTCAAATCTGTCCTCAGATACTTAAAACTTCCTAGCTGTCTAATCCTGGGAAGTCACTTAACCCCAACTGCCTCAGCAAAAACAAAAACCTTACCTTCTTCCAAGAAGCTGTTCCCACTTTTGTTATGCCCAACTAATGTTTTCCTTCTAACATTACTTCCAATTTAATTGGCATATTCACAGCTATCCATTTGCATGTTGTCTTTCTCATCTGAATGTGTGTTCCTTGAGGGCAGAGACTGCCTTTGGTTTTCTTTGCATACTCATACTGTATAAACTCTTAATACAAAGCAAGTGTTTAGGTGCTGGGTAACAGCTAACATCAATATTTTGTCAATATCACACAAGTATTTGTCCACCATTTAGATGAAATCCACTGTTTCTGCTTCTTACACCAACACTCTAAAGCCAACTTTTTTCTGCTTACACACACACACACACACACACACACACACACACACACACACACACACACACACACCATTTCTTCTTTGTATTCCAAGCACCTGAAGATCGGTGGTTTCCTTCCAGTGTGGTTATTCCCTCCACCAAGAAATCTAAGACTCAATAAGAAAAAGTATTGGGGGAGTTATCTGAGAAGTTTAAGTGACTTGGTAAAGGGTCTTGTAAAATAAGCTTCAAAGGTAGAAGTAGGATTTGAGCCCATCTTTTTGATAGATGGTTAAAACTATCCACAACCATATCCTGCTTCTACATGTAATGAACGAGTCTTTAATAAATGTTTGTTAAACTAAACTGAATAAAGTTCTCAGTTCTTAGTAATACTAAGATGAACCACTACCAAACAGGGATATTTTAATCCCCAATTTTACATGTTTATTTCCCCAAAATGAAATCACTTTTCTCTCTTTTATGAAAATGTTAAATTTTCTATTAAATGTTGGTTTGAAATAACATACTGCAGAAGAGTTACTTCCTATTTCCTTTAAAAACTATTTCTGGTAGTTAGGAAATTTTAACCACAGACTCTGGGGCAAGCTGTAAAGCATGTTGTCAACTGAAGAATCTGTTATATTCAGATCGAAATTTAAACCAAATCCAATTTGTAAAATTAAAGGGGGTAGGGGAAGTGTAAGGAGGGACAAACTCAAGGACTTGTTCCAAAAGGATAAAGCAAAAGTGAAACTTCTAATTGGGAAAATGTTTCATAGGTATTCATGCTTCTGACAAAGATCTAGTAAGTGTATAATTTCTTTCTTCCTGTTTCTGCTGTTTAGAGGAATGATAGGGATAATAAGAGTGGCACAGGAGAACAAAGGTTGTTTTTTTCGATGAAATCCTGCAAGTCTTCCCTTATTACCTGAAAATAGCCACAGCTGTAAAGGAAGTTTCAAAGAAAGGATTTTTTTTTTTAATGAAGCTATGAAAGTAGATGGAAGAAGGATCTAAAGGGTTTCTTTCAAAAATAGGCATTAAAAAGTATTAATATCAAATTGGAACACTTGTTCCAAAATCCCTTCCAGAATCCCACAAGAAAGTAAGTTTGGTTGTAGAATATGGGAAGGTAATATATAATAACCTGTAATTAGGTTAGAACCAGTATGTGAGGAACTTCAACTGCCAAAGAATTTATATTGAATTCTAGAGATAAGAGAATTTGAGTGATGAGGTGGGAGAAAACGAGCATTTATTAAGTACTTACTATGTGCGAGAGCAGTTTACTTATGTTACCTCATTTGATCCTCACAACAATCCTATGAGGTGATGCTATTACTATTCCTATTTTACAGTGGAGGAAACTTGTTTAGGGTCACACAGCTAGGAAATATCTGAGGCTGGATCTGAATTGAGATCTTCCTGACTTCTAAACTTACATACACCACTGTGCTCCATAAATTGGGGGAGCTAGAAAGGGGAAGAATGAAGTCAAGCTTGTACTTTAGGAAAATGACTGACTACATATAACAGACTCGAGTGAGAAGGGATTTAAATTCAGGAAATCAATAAGGATGCCCTAGATAAGAGGTAATGAACAACTAAACTGGCATAGTGCCATGAGAGAAGCTATGTGACAGATTGGCAACTGCTTACATAGGAATTTCTTGTGAGTGAGTCAGGGATGACCCTGACATTACTAACCTGGTGGATTTATAGGATAGTGATGCCCTCAGCAGAAACAGGAATGTCTTAAAGAGGGTAAGTTTAGGGAGAAAAATAATGTATATATACTTACCTATTCAAATTGTTCACCTAAAATGGAGGTACTTACTCAGTAGTCACTACCTCAGAGTCTACTCTCTCTAAATATATCTGCAGCAGCCACAAAGGATGACTGTACTGGGGAGAAGTGAGAGAATTTTTCCAGCAGTGCTTGGACAGTGGGTGTCTGGGTTAGATTAAGTTATAACTGCAGAAACTGACTACTTTGGATCAGGCTTAACATGCACTATTGCATACATTTTTAAAAAGATTCTCATCCTTTTCAAATTTCTATTTTTGTCAAACTTTCATAATTTACAACATATATTAATGCAATGATATATGAATATCTCATTTGGAAAAATAGCAGATGGATGCTCAAACATGTTTGATCTTTAATCCACTTCTTCCTGTGAGAGGACTTTAAAAAAAAAAAAAAAAAAAGCAACACTATTTCAAAGTCCAATTCTTTTTGTACAGCAAAACAACTGTTTGGACATGTATACATATATTGTATTTAATTTATACTTTAACATATTTAACATGTATTGGTCAACCTGCCTGGGGGGAGGGGAAAAATTAGAACAAAAGGTTTGGCAATTGTCAATGTTTTAAAATTACCAATGCATATATCTGGTAAATAAAAAAAAATATTAAAAAAAAAAGTATGCAACTCAATGAGTGCTATAATATTATGGGTTTTGAAGCAATCAGCATAAAAGCATCCTCAAATTGTGCAACTATAGAACTTCAGTCTATATTATATTAAATCCCACTTTCAAATTTACATTGTATCTTACTGTCTTTGGGTTCACAATGAAACCAAATCTACAAATTCCTGTGTTTGCCTCTTCGAAGAGGGACTATATTTCACTGCAACTTCTTTTAATTGTATGTCAATTCACTAATTACCGGGAAAAGATCTCACATTGATAGAACCTAAAGGCTCAATTAACATTGACAAAAGATCATAAAAGCTGACTCCTTTTCCATCACCATCACTAACAGAAGTAGAAAGGGGGCTTTTTTTTTTTTTTTTTTGTATTCATGTATAGCTATGTCCAAGAAAACAAAAACAAAAAAACCCTAGTGTCTAATCTACAGGTAGATGAGTCTCTTCATAATTACACTGGTGCTCAAAAAGTAGCTAACTATCACTACCTATACTATATAAAATCATTTCCAGAATATAACGGGACAGAAATTATAATCAATTGGCATAGCCTTCAAGGAAATTCATGAGTCAGCAACTTAAATTATGGGATGTTTAACCATCTAATACTTTATTTTCATTTCATTGTTATTTATTTAATTTATTAACATATTACATATTTACAAAAAATATGTAAGCATATATTATATATATATATATATATAAATAAGTGGCTTTCATGCAACCATTTATATGAAGTAGAAGCATAAAACAATAAAACAAATAGTACAGATTACTAGACATTTCAGAACCAAACAACTGGGAGAGACAAAAACAGAATATTATAATGTCATATTGTTTTATGTTTCAAAGTCTTTGCTTTGAAAAAGTATTAATACTTTGGTACAATTGAATGAAAGAAAAAATACAGTAAAACTAAAGAAAACATCACATATTAGTGAAATTACACCAGAGACCAACCAAAGTAAACAAAGTAAAAAAAAATTTTTTTTTTAATTACATATATATGTATATATATGTATATGTGTGTGTATATATATATATATAAAGACAGGTGAGGGGTGGGGAAAGAAGAGGAACATACAGATGGGAAATTCAGAAAACAAAAGAATACTTTTCCCTAAACCATTCAGGTTTAAGAGTCTTTTTCTCCCAAACTAAAAGCAAAAAAATGCCTGCCAGATTAGGAGAAACTTTAATAATCTCACTCTTTAACAATGGGGGTTATTTGGGATAGCAATGTGTATAAAGTGCATGGCTTTTTTAAAAGCTTTTAAAAATATAAACAAAGTTTCTGTGTGTTGCAGCAACTTATTGTGGAAATTCCAGAAGCTATTGTAAAAAAGAAGCTGTCAAATAAAACCTGTTATTAGAAGGCACTGTTTCTTTAAAAAGTTGACCAGATAGTATAGGAAAGTAAGGATGGAGTTTCCAATGTTTGATAAAGAGAACTAGAGAGAATTAATGAACTACAGTACCAGAATGAGCTTTATTTAGTCCACAAGGTAAATAAACAGGAAGCTTTTTAGTAATATCCCAACAAAACTGTGCCTGAAGACTCCAATGAAAGAAAACTCACTACTGCCTCTGAAGACATTCCAACATCCCATTACACTTTTGGACAAAGAAGCATCTTCAAATTCAAAACAGTAAAGATACGACTAAAAGCTCCATGCTAATGTAATTTCCAATAAAAAGCCAAAGTGATAAGGTAGTTCAATTAGAGAACAAGCCAAAAAAAAAAAAATCTTTACAAAGAGGACAGCACTCAAATCCATCAGCAGTTACTAAAGCAATCTAGATGACTTGAAACTTCGTCATCAGGTAACTTAAACTACAATTCATATGATTCTGACATTCTTTAAATATATTCCATATCCCCAAATCCCATCACTTTTTAGCAAAAGTTACTTGTATACAAAACCATATTGTGAATATGTTGGACTTCAGTGGACCTGGGCTTAGACTGGGATACGCCTCAGGAAAAAGAGGAAGTGGGAGAGGCCAGAATTCAGGGCTTGACCCTGAAAAGAGAAAGTCCTAACACCCCTTTTTAATTCCTACATAGTAACTATAATTTATAAACAACTAAGATAATAAGGGATAAAATGGAAATAGCAAATTGCTAAGTCTCATTACAACAAAGTTCTTCTTGTGAGAAAAATGATTTACAGTTGAGAATGAGTATTTTAAAAGAATGTGCTAAAAAAAAAAAAAAGAATGTGCTAGTTAGTATAAAAAATATTCAGGTACTTACTTTAAAAAGTTAAATCAAAGCATATACAAAATGGTGATTATTTAATGTTTCAAAAGACACTTAAATTAAAAAAAAAAAAAATACAATAGTGTCAGGGGTTTGGTAGGCATTTCAAACCCCATAGTTTGAAGATACATCATGGAAAGAGTTACCCTGTCTTACAGACTTTAAAATTATTTATTTCCAATTACATATGAAAACAGATTTTAACATGTATTTTTTGAAATTCTGATTTCCAAATTCTCTTTCCCCTTCCTCCTTGAGAAAGCAAGCAATTTAATATAGATTATATATGTGTAGTCATGAAAACTTATTTCCATATTAGTCATGTTGTGAAAGAAAAGAGACCCCACCAAAAAAAAAAAAAAAAAAAAAAACAACCAAACACATTAAAAAATTAGTATGCTTCCATCAGCATTCAGATTCTTTTCTCTAGAACTAGATAGCACTTTTTTTTAATCATAAGTCATTCAGAAATGTCACAGACATTCTTGTATATCATAAGAACATTCCTAATTACCATAAAAGACTTCAATAACTGAAATTCAATTTTTAAAAAAAGGGTTTGTTTTGCTTTTTTTGCCTTAAATCTTGGGTCCATTTCAATCTCATTAAGGGTCAAAAAGGTACTATACCAAAAAAGGGTTTTTTTGGTTGGGGGAGAGAGAAGAGTTAGTTAATGGAGAAGGAAAGGTGAGATAATGGTTCGCCCCTCCTCAAAAAAGAGTAAATGAAATATTTTTAAAACCCATAGAAAACAGAAGTCCAGAAGGAGACAAAGTTAAGCATATTGTTATATACTTTAAAAAAAAGAAGAGCCAAGCTGTATGTAATTGATTCAATAAGATGCATACTTTCACATGCAATCCTTTTCCAATCTTTGTAAGTGGAAATGTTTGTTGCTATCTGTCAAATTTCAGAGTAACAAAAAAGTTAAAATTAGCCAACTGGTTATTTATTATTGTGACTTCCCATTTTTTATTGACAGTGGCACTGCTCAAAAAACTGTCAAATGATTTTACTGTCTTATTTTGATAGTCATCAAATATTAAGACTTAACACATTTAAAAGCAGATACTCCACAGGAATTCCATGCCAAAAATTGAAAGTGAGGGTGAATTCCAATAAGCAGAGATCATGTCTCTGCTAAAAATTCCAGCAGCCCAATTTACCTCGCTTTGTCAGAACTCTTTTTAGACAATTGCCTTTCATACTCAACTGTTGTGTGTTCATATTGTTTTTCAAAGAACTTGAAATTGCAAAGGCCCTCATTTCTTCTTGCCTAAACCTATATTAGTTTCGTCTCTCCATAATCTTACTAAATTCCCTTCTTACTTCTGGACGTAGTCCCCTCCCCTCCCTTACAATGGTCAAAACTAAGGTAACCAAGATTTTCCTTCTGAAAAATACATTACTCTTTTGTCTTATTTTACAAACATCTGACCACAATTTTCCCATACCTCCAAAGGGGTCAGAGGCTCAGATACTGGCTCTCAGATAAAAAAAATACTAACTCCACAGGCTAGCATTTGTACTATTCCAAAATCTGGTTCCAAAATTACTGCATGTTATTCTCCTTCATAAATTCCATACATTATAAAAAAGCTTGGACTACTAAATTGTTCCCTGAATGTAGTACTCCCTCTTCCTTTTCTTGCATCTTCAAAATTAGCCATTTTCCATGACTAGAATATATGCCTTTCTCATATCCACATCTTAGAATCCAATTCTTCCTGTATGACTTCTTAGCTCATCATCTACAAAAAGCCCTTTTTTACTCTCCTGTTGTTAATGCTATGTTAGTTAGTTAGATATTAGTTACTATGTATTTGCTTGAAGATTCTTCAACATAGCCTCTTATATAAATAGCACGATTTCAAGTCCCCAAACCTATCTAAATTGCATATCTAATAACCTATTCCTTGCTGTTGAAAGACAGACACAGAAAAGCTATACCCAGAACAATATTTATAAATTTTACACCTGAACAAAATAGAAAGAATTGTGACTTAAGGGAAGACAAGGATCTAATGAAGATCACTTGCCTTCTGGGCCAAACTATTTATCTTTTTATTAAACTATGTGTGATCTTGGGGAAGATTTTAAGGGAGATTAAAGATATATGATCTGAACACTTTAATCTTCTTCATCTTATCCCACTGCACAGTTCTTATCTCCAAAAAAACTCTTGATGATAATCCCTCTACTCCAACTTCACTTTGCATAAAGATTATCACCCCTTTTATTCTGCCATCACCCACAAGGGCTGCATGATGAACTCAGAAGTTCCTTATCTGATCATAACTTATTTCATCCTCATCCTCCTTGTGACCTACAACATACACCCCAATAGTGCCTCTGCTTCCCTAGCCTGTCTTCCTAATTTCAACCTGTTAATTTATTAATTCAACTTTACAGTAACTTCTATTCTTGAATCCCTTTCTCTTGTGCTATTACTCATGCCCTATCAAATCCCAACCTCGGATTGCTCTCTCCACTGCTGCTTCTCTTCCTTCTTACCTGTTGCTGAACAGAACTGGAAAAATTCAAACAACTGTGTTGACTGGGTCCTCAATCTCAATTGGGTTCTCAGAACAGTAAGGCTACCCTTTTAGATTCTCTATCCCACATACCACTACACACCAGAAGCCATTCAAAATCTCTATTTTTCCCCAGTCTCCTCACATCATATTCTCACTCCTATGCTAAGTTATGAGCTTCCTCTTCTGCCCTTCTCTACATTTAAAAACTCTGACATCATTTGACAAGCTGTCTCCTTTGCTCTAATCTGTGATAAAAGAGTGACTTTCCTTTTCACCAAACACTCTGCAAGAACCCTTGATTCCTTCTCTTCCTCCTGTTATTCAGCAGAATGCCTCTACAATCATCCTTTCTAGCTTTCAAATCTCTCCTGATCTACCCCTTTCCCTGTTAACTATAAACATTCCCAAGCCTCAGTTATCCTTTGAAAAAAAATCCACAACTTTCTGGAGGCTTCCTTCAAATTATCATACTTATCTCCTCTCCCTTTCATAGAAAATTGCTAGGTGGCAGGTCCCACTACTGATTCACCAGTACTGAGGATTAAAGTAAATGAACATTTAATACTTGTGCTTAAGTCTCTTAAAATTTTAGAATACTGACTTTAAATAAAGGAAATAATCATCGATCCCTCATTTTGGCATCATATGTCCTTGCCTTCAAACATGCATAGACTTCTTTTCATCCCAAAAGAAAAATCTTCAATTAGCCCTTTGTCATCACTAGCTAAAAGTCCTAATTTAGAACATACCTTTTCTGGAAAAAAAAATTTGTATTGCCATAGCCTCCATTTCTTTCTTCTCTCATTCACTTTACAGCCCTTAGAAAATTAATCCATTCTTCTCAAAGTTACTAATGAGGGGGAGGAGCCAAGATACTGTAGAGTAGTCACTTCTCTATCTGACTTCCTCCTAGTGTCCCTCAAACCAACAGCAGATTAAGCCTTTGAACTGGTTATGGAATTACAGAACCCACAAATATTTGGAGTATAACACATTTCCAGAAGATACTGTGGAAGAACTTCAAAAAAAAAAGTTCTGTTTCAATTGGGCAGGGGGGGAGAGGCTGCCGAGCACAGCACAGGGAGCCGGGGACAGGGAGCCAGGAGCAAGGAACCAGGTGGGGAGCCAGGGTATTGCAGCAAAGGAGCACCAGGGAATCTACTTTGAGGCTCTTAGGCTACTCTGTCCTGGTTATAAGCCAGTGGGCCAACAGGTTAGACACCCAAAGAAAATATAAAAAGCAAATAGTGAGCCTCTGAACCCTGGACAGCATGGCCACCTATCCAGAACCAGAAGTCAGTCAGCAGTACTGGGCCCAGAGAAAACTAAAGCTGCTGTCATTCTTTTGCCTTAAGAGCAGACTTAAAAAAAAAAAAAAAAAAAAAAAAAGGAGCAAAAAAGCAAAAGAACAAAGACAACTTTTATGGAGGAAGAGAAGAACAGACCTCACACCCTAAGGATTATAAAAGCAAATCAGCTCCAGATGAAGTCCCAAAGGGTGATATGAGTTGGTCCCCATTTCACAAGGCTCTCTTGAAAGAATTCCAAAAGGATCTTGTAAGAAAGTTATAAGAAAATTGGAGAAAGGCCTTTAGATCTTTGCAAAAGGGTATGGAAAAGGAAAAACAAATTATCTTCAGAAAACTCCTTAAAAATATATTTGATGAAATAGAAAAGGCAAATAACTCCTTATAAAATAGATATGAAAAAGAAACCAATTCATTGAAAAACAGAATTTGTGAAATGGAAAAAAACGCAGTGAACAAAATATCTCAATTGGCCAAATGCAAAAGGAGATAAAAAATAATTCACTAAAAATTAGAATTGAACAAATGGAAGGTAAATGACTCGATGAGACTTCAAGAATCAAACAAAACCAAAAAAATGAAAAAATAGAAGAAAATATAAAATACCTCACTGCAAAGTTACTAATGATTTCTTAATTGAGGAACTAATAGCCTTTCCTTAATTCTCATCCTTGATCTCTCTATACCATCTGACACTGCTGACTTCTCACTTCTGCTGGACACTCTCTTTTCTGGATTTTCAAGATACCGTGTTCTCTTGGTTTTTCTTTCTTCAGAGTCTCCTTTGTTGGACAAATAGCCACCTTAAGCATTTTGTGAATTTGGTATATTTCAGAGTTTCCATTCTGGACTCTTCCCTCTATACTCTTTTTGGGGATGTCATCAGGTCAAATGGTTTTAAGTATCATCTCTATGCAGGGAGCACTCCTCTTCCAAAATTCCTATTTCTGTTAAAAACACAAACAAGTGCTACTCACACAGGTTGGCAACTAGTTTCATTTTTAACATTTTACTTTCACTCACTTTACATATATTCAATCAATGTTTAATCTTGGTCTTTCTACCTTCAAAACTTCTATCCAATCCCTTGTCTCCTTTCACAGAGCCACCACACTCTGACTTTCACCACCGAATTAGACTTTTGCAGTAGCACCACCTAAAAAAAGCTCATCATTCCCATCCACCCTTCACATAATGCCAAAGTGATTTTTCTCAAGCATATCTATGTCACTTGAATACACAAAACTATAGAGGTTCCCTAATTTCTCAAGAAAAAAAAAAAATATAAACTGTTAAGTGTTTAGCACTTAAAGCCCTTCACAACCCGACCCCACCCTACCTTTTCCAGATTTAATACAAATGACTCCGCCTCTATACACATACATTTATGGTGCAACAAAAAAAGGCCTTTATCCTATTTACCTTAGCACTGATTATTACCCAGCCTTGGAATACTCTCCTCGCCTCTATTAAGAATCGCTAGTTTCCTTCAAGATTTAGCTCAAATTACCTTCTACAGAAAGCCTTTCCTAATCTCCCTAAGGCTAGTACTTTCTTTGGAGTTAAGAGCACTTGAGTTCAAATTAAGCCCCAGCCACCATTAGCTGTGTTAACCTGGGCAAGTCACTTAACTTCTATCTGCCTCAGTTTCCTCAACTCATAATATTTATAAGACCACAGCACTTGATAGTACTATATAACTTCACTACTAGCAATTTTTATACCTGGTTCTTAATCTGATTTGCTATGTAATTTTCCATCATTAAATTTTAATAAATCATTAAATTTTTTAGTCAACCAACTACTAAGTGTACTACAGGCTTCTAGAGATGTGCATTTTAATCTTCATTTGACCAGTTTCCATTTCTCCAAATGGGATTTACAAACCATTAATCTGCTGGCAGGAAAGGCTTATAAAACAAAGTTACCAACTTTGGTAGTATTCTATTGTCTTTAGGATCGCAACACACACACAAATAGATGTATATATGTGTATATGGAAGCATGCTCCCATCTCTATGTGATGACTCTTATTTTCACCAAACCCCCAGCGGTGGAGGACTCTTTCCAAAGTAAGATAAAATTGAGGGGTGACTAATGAACAGCAACATTGTGGATTCCATATATTTAGTCTTTGGTAGACTAGGAAGGGGGGAGCAATATATGGTAACTGAAGAGCAGTCACATTCCTACCACATGTATAATTAACATAATTAGATGTGCAAATATAAAATTATCATTACGAATACAGCTAAATTGCCAATCCATGACAGAAAGGAAAGATTTACATAGCAAAGATAAACATTGCTAAAATCAATACTCATGAGTATTGAAATGGCCCAAAAATGAAGAACAGAAATTAAGAAGCTGACAGAGATAAACTGTGCCTACTTCACAATTACACCAACCACAAGTTACTAAGAAGTACCATCAACATCTAAGTGAAAATAACAAAATTAGTTTCAGAGATTAAAATTTTCAACTTCTCAATTTGAGTCAGTCAGCTTGATCCTAGCCCAATTTTTTTTCCATCTAATCTTTATTCCTATCCAACTGGGAAGAAGAGAAGAAAAATAATTTTTTTCCCTCTTCATTAAAAGAATAATACATATAGTAATTACAAAATTTCCTTATTTCCAAAATCTTTAAGATGCCAAAAAATTTGTCATATTGCACTTGAATTATCAATAAACATAATAAAGTAAAAATATTTCAAATGAAAACTATGACCTAATTAGTGGAAATGATAGTTTCCAATTAAATAACATCATAACCTGTAAATAAATACATATGCATATCTTTCTACACCACCATAGGGCTGGGTTGTTTGCTGGCTAGTTCAACACTTCCATGCCTAATAGGGTTTATAAACTCATCATTTTAAGGTGTCCAAATGCATTAAGGGGAGAGGAGGGGGAAATTGTCTCTTCCCAATAACACCACATATATCCCCCATAGAACTCTTCAAATAGAACAAAGTTGAACTTTGTTTGAAACAAATCAACGACACTTGATCTTCTCTGGCAACATATGCTTCATTTGGCACCTCCACCTAAAGGAAGAATATTACAGGTTTAGAGATTCAGAGTTGGAAGAGATTTTACAAGTCATTTAGTCCAAGGCTTTTTAAACCTTTTCCACTTGCCCCCTTTTCACCCAAGAAATTTCCATGCAATATATAAAATATAGGCATATAAAATAAGTATAAAATCAAACATTTGCTGATATTAAATCACAATTTTATGATTCCCCCCAAATTGTCATGACCCAGAGTTTAAGAAATTAGAGATCTAGTATAATCTAAAATTTCCTTAGTCTTTAACTCAAAGGGACTCCATTACTAGGCTTTCATACCCTCAAGGGACTTTATTTTAAAACCCCAAAGAAGTCATTCATCGATAAGAAAAAAGTTTTCACATATACCAAAATATTTATAGCAGCACTTTTTGTGAAGTCATTCATCGATAAGAAAAAAGTTTTCACATATACCAAAATATTTATAGCAGCACTTTTTGTGAGAACAAAGAATTGGAAACAAAACTGATGCCCACTGAATGATGAAAAACTAAGCAAATTGTGGCACAAGAATTAATATAATTCTACTAGAAGTGACAAATATGATGGATACAGGGAAGCATGGAAATATCTACACTAAGGGATACAGAGCAGAAATAGAGCCAAAAAAGAAATCCACAATTAATTAAAACAACATAAATTTTAAAAGTCACAAAAAAAAAAAAGTTGTGAAATTATAAAGTATATGCAGAGTTTGAAAGAAGAGTTATAAGAAGATACTTCCATCCCACCCCTTTGAAGAGGTGGAAGGTCTACAACTGCTCTAAATTTTCAGACTTTTTTAACATATTGTCCAATAATGTTCATTTTTTTCTTTTCTTTCTTTTTTTCTAACTCTAAAAACTACTATTTATGAAATATGTGACAGCTCTCCAGGAAAGAGGGAGTAAAAACTTTAAATTTTTCAAAATCATCTAGTCCAAAGTCCCCTTTTTACAAATAGGGAAACTAAGACCTACAAAGACAATGTGACTTGTCCAAGTTTCATAGTTAGTAAATGACAGAATCAAGATTTGAACTCAAGGATGCTCATCAGTTGGGGAATGGCTGAATAAATTATGGTATATGAATGTTATGGAATAACATTCTCTAAGAAACTATCAGCAGCATGATTTCAGAGAGGCCTGGGGAGATTTACTGATGCTAAGTGAAATAAACAGAATCAGAAGATCATTGTACACTGCAACAACAAGATTATACTAAAATCAATTCTGATGGACGTGGCTCTTTTCCAACAGGCCAATTCCAACAGACTTGTGATGGAGATAGCCATCTGCACCGAGAGACAGAACTATGGGTTCTGAGTGTGGATCACAATACAGTATTTTCACCTTTTCTATTGTTTACTTGCTTCCCCCCCCCTTTTTTTTCCTTTCTGATCTGATTTTTTTTGTGCAATGATAAAGGTGGAAATACGTACAGAAGAATTGCACATGTTTAACACATATTAGATTACTTGGGGATTGGGAGAAAGGAGGGAGAAAAATTTGGAACAAGGTTTTACAAGGGTGAATGTTGAAAACTATCTTTGCATGTAATTTGAAAATAAAAAGCTATTATTTAAAATTAAAAAAAAAAAAAAACAAACATTTGAACTCAAGGCCTCCTATTCCAAATCCAGTGTCCTATCTACTGAGCTATATTACCTATAAAGTATTTCGTTATCAGTCCACAAAAGCCAACACTGATCATCATTACGTTGACAGTATTGCTATTAGTGCATTGATACAGAAAAATATGGAAAGACCTGCAGGAAACAATGAAAAGAAAAATGAGCACTAATAGCAATACTGTTTGAACAACAACTATGAACGGCTAAATAAATAAATACTCAAAATAACTACAAGAGACTTATGAAGGAAGATGCTATCTCACCCAGAAAAATAACTAATCAACAGAGGTAGGCTTCATATTGTTTTATATAACACACACACACACACACACACCCACACACACACACACACACACACACCACCATTCGTGACAAATGGTAAGCTGCTCTAGTTCAGAGAGGGGAGAGGGGAAGGAGAGAAGAAGTTCAGAACTTAAAATGTAACCCAAAAAATGAATTAAAAAAAAAAGATAAAAATTTTAAAGAAAGATGATCCCCAGTTAGTGGGTAGTATAAATGCCAGAAAAAGGACATCAATTTGGTAATAATGCAATGACAAAAAAACAAAAGAGAACAGAGTTTGAAGATATAGTAGATGAACAAAAGCATAAAAAGTTACAGAGAAGATGATTAGTTAAAAAAGACACTGGTTTTTTTCGAGAGTAATATGAAGTATCAGTTGAAAGAGCGTTTCAATAAAGTAAAAGGAATAGGCATGGGAAAAAGAGGAAATAGAGGTATTAATGGAAGGGAACATTCTCTAGGTATGTGAAGAAATTCAATTCAAGAAGCATTTATATATAATAATACCCATTAGAATGTAAGCTCCTGGAGGGCAGGAAATCTCTGCTTTTTCTTTATGCCACCAGTGTTTGGAAACTATTATGTGTTTAATCAATTCTCACTGAATGATTACAAGGCACCAGGCTGCATGATGGAAACATGGACAAGATTTTACATTTTAATTTGATATTTTTAAGTAGCAAAGAGAATAGACTGAGCACTAAACCTGGAATCAGAAAGATTCAAATCAGGCTCAAAACTTAATAGTTGTGTGACCCTAACAACGTCATGTAACCTGTCTGCCTCAATTTTCTCATCAATAAAAGGACCCACACATCACAGGATAGTTATGAAGATAAAAGAAGAAGACAGTTGTAAAAGATTTTACAAACCTTAAATCACTATGTATATATTAGATTTCTAACAAGTGCTAGCAAAAAGATCAAGTGGAAGGGTTTTCTTTGGAATAAGGGAGTTCTATTCCTTCTGGAAAACAAGGTATTAAGACACCAAATGGAACAATAAAGCTGTCTATTAACTGTTTTATTTGGAATCAATTCCAAAATTTTATAAAGCTTAAATTCAAGTAGTAAACATTCACTTGTATCAATCCTTAACCAAAGTGAACCGATAGTGAACCCTGTAAACTACTTCAAAAATACTCGGGGAAATGAAGAACAAATCCCAAAACCTGATATTTTCATTACCATAATCCCTAATACATTCACCACTATAAAAAGAGCTAAAGCACATAGAACTGCCACCTTAGGTAAAATGGAAGAAAAAACTGCCATTCTTCCTTAACAATATTATCAGGGACCTGAATATTTTAAACATCTTAATCCTTGTCCCCACTAGCAAGAAACCCACCGATACTTACTGACACATATGTACTACAGGAGGGACTGTGGATTATAAACTCTAGAGATGGAATGGGACTAAACAATCGTTCATAAGTCTAATACCATTACCTCCATGTGACAGAAAAGCAAACTGAGGCCCAAGCAAAGTGAAGTGTTTGCCCAAGGTCAAACAATAAGAGCAGTGATTCCAAATACTGAGCTATTTATACCATAATTAACAGGATTTTAGAGTTAAGAAGGGGTACCTTAAATAATCAAATTCTCCATTTTTCATATGATGCTAAATGACTTGCAGGGGTAGAGATGAGATCTGAACCTAAGACACATTTCACTATGCCAGTCTTCCATCTAGTCCAGAGCTGTACAGTCTGAGTTTTCTTACAGCCATCCCATGAAACTGGTAGTACAAGTATCATTATCCTCGTTTTAAAAAGAACTAAGATGTGAGGTTATCTGCCGAAGGTCACACAATATCCCAGGACTCCAAGACCACCACACCATTTCTTCTCAAAGCTGGAATAGCATTGCAGTCAGGAACCCTAACTTCAGTGAGGGACGATAAAGAAGCCAGGCTAACTAGAAAGGATTGAGTAGCACTGAAAGCTAAGTCTTAAGTGGTAAAGTAAGGCTTCAAGCAGCCACACAGAAATTCAGATTTGATGGGATAAATAAACAAACAGAGGGATCACCTGACAGCAGGAGAAGAAAAGACAAACAAGAAGGGAGAACACTAATAACACAAGATGAATTTACAAAGATGAAGTCTACCCATAACCATTCTGCCCACAGTGCAAATCAAAAGTCCTCCAAAAATGCTTTTCAGCATGCCATTAGAATGGAATTTTTCTTCTCCTAATAACAGTTTCAATAGTTAGTAAAATTAAAAAAAAAAAAAAAAAAAAAAAAAAAAAAAAACTTGGTTAACAGGGCATGTTATGATTTAGTGAATGGTTGAAACCCAACACCCAGCTTTTTGGTTTTATTTTTTGTTTTGCATTTCAATATTTAACATGAGATTTAGGAACAATTTCCCACCACAAACTATGTCAAATGTTTTTAAAATATTTCAATAATTAAAGAACTATAAAATGCTTTCAAAAATAATGAACAATAAATGTAACACACTCTTGTGTAACACATTCTTGTAGTAAGGTTATCTGCCTAGGTGTTGTTCCCCCCAATACAAGAAGACTTTTTATTTGTAAATCTACAGATCCTGTATAAACTCATAATAAAAAAACAAAACTATATAAATTAGAAAATTATCATAAAAATACATTTTGATGTCCTCTACTGAAATAAAACATGTAATTTCAACAAAATCTTTCCTTCTCATGAAAACATGAAAAACTGATAATGTGTTGATGTAAAAACACTAAATTGAGGGAAGAGGAGTCAGGAAGGAAGGAGGGGAGGCGAAGAAAGAATACTTGTTAATTGAAAAAAGTTAAATTTAGTTAAATTAAAATTTAAAAATTTAATTTAAGAGAACTGAAACTTTACCAAATAATAAGGTTTAAAAATTTAGCATAGTACTGTTTACTTCTGGATGATTCGATATATCTTTATTTCAGAGATTATATTTATATCTCTCTTAAACTTTTTGAGGAGCAGAGAAGGAGGAAAAGACACCCAGAATGGAAATGCTGCTTCACTGGCTCAATCCTCGTACTAAGGAACAAGAGATCTTTCTGATTTGTTCCATTTCCAACCCAGGAATGTTTACATCAGCTTAGGCAGTGTGGTAGTGCCCACTACTGGGTGGCTCACCATATTTGTGCCATACTTAGTGAGGACATTCTAGCAGTTTTTGCCAAGCTAAAACAGGAATTCTAAGTTCAAGTGATCCACTAACCCCAGTATCCCCAATAACAAGGATTACAAGAATGCAGCAGCACCATCCCCAACATTTTAAATATCACAGGAATATTCTCATTTCACTCTAACTCCTAAAATTACCTCAAAAAATTGTCCATGTTTTGCATCTGTTGTAAAAGCTTATTATTAGAGAGATATATTCAAGGAAAATTAATTTTGTTAACTCCAATGCTGTTAAAAAGCATTTTGAATTTAATCAAGGGTATGTGATGGTTGCTATGGAAACAATCAAACATTAAATGAGGGGTTTATACTAAATTACATCTGAAGTTCCTTCCAAGCTCTAAAACAGCTTTGGTTTTTGGTCTTTTGAGTTATGGATGAGAGAGAAAGGGAAAAGGGAAGGGGTAGAATGAAGCATAGAAACAAATAGATCAGTATTTAAATTCCCTTCTGGAGATGAGTGACAGCAAAAACAAAAATAGCTACTAAAAATTCAGTCATGCTTTTAAATGAATTTGTACTTTATTAGTCACAAAAGGTCTCATTTTAATTCCAAAAAGCAAAAAGAAAATCAAATTGGGCACAAACAATACAGCAAAATAACATAAAATTATCACAAACCCATTATTCACACTTGATTTTTTGCTAAAGATAAAGATTCAAAATGCTTCATGGACATTAAGATTCAAGGGCTCACTCTGACCCAATGGATAGGAAATATTAACTCCTTTTTTTTTTTTCCTTTTTCAGCCGTAGACTGATAGATGAATGTTATAGGGATAGTAGTGCTAATTTAGAACTAACTCATCTGAACATATTCCATCTTTTTTTATTAGCTTAGAATTGATTAAATGACCATCAATGAAAGATCAAAGGATCTGAAAGAAGCTGCTGAAAAGTAGGAAAAGCTAACAGAATTTTTGACACTTAAAAAGACTAAGACACAAAATACTAACAAGAAATTTCCATACACCTCAACATTTGTGACTCAAAATAAATTCCAGAGGAATCAAAAGAAGCTTTTTTCAAAACCACTAAGTAAATGTTTTATTTAACCATTTTATTTAAAATTGGAATTAAATAAATTAAAGATCAGTGGGGAAATATATCAAATTGTACCTAGGTTCTAGGTTATGTGTATCCTACCTAAATTGTGTATCCTATCAGAATGCTTTGTTAAAAAAAAAAAAAAAAAAAAAGTATTTAATGGAAAAGTATCTTATCAACCCAGTAAATGAAGTAACTTGGATGCTCTAGTCATGGAACATCACCATTCAACTGACGGCAGCTTCTCCTAACAGCAGGCAAAGTACCTACAAGGAAATGACCTCCTGACCATGCAAACTTTACAAATATCATAATGATCCAGAAAAAAATAAGTCATTTCCAAACCAAAGAAATAGAACGAAGTAGTAAGTTGTCTGGCCACAGGATTCTAGGTCACAACCAGAAAAAAATATCTACAAGCAAGAAGACAGCATTCCACAGTACAAACATCACCACCAGTCTTCTTAAATCAGAAAGCCTAGGACAAGTTACCATACTTAGACCTCTTTGAGCCTCTACTTGCTCATCAGAATATAGCCATTAATCTACATGACCTTTGAGATCCCTCCTAGCCGGCTATAATAATGGGGTGCAATTTCCTGAATAAAATACAGGGACTGTTCATCCCACTATTATAACTGATCCAGCATCTAACACTGGGGTTATCAGAACCACCATCATCAAACATTTAATCCCTATCTATATACAAGTAATTGTGTTAAGTCTCTAATATCACAAAAAGAAGTTAGATCTTGGCTATGTATTGATGCTCACCAGTCAATCATGATCTGCACATAGCCTATGAATAATTCAGTACTTTTATTATGCTTAGAAAAGAGCTACCATTTGTAGGTTTTAAGTAGTAAGTTTAAGAAGACCACACAAATTAATCTGGATCACCTCCTTGGGTTCAATGTATAGGTTCATATTGAATGAACAAAAAATAATTTCGTGGGGGGCTAAAAATCTGCCCTAAGAGCTTAGTTGCTTAGTTTTCTTTTTTAAGCAGTTATCACCTTAAACACTGCTCTAATTGAACCTTCTCCTTAGTAGATGCTTTCTCCTGACGATGAAAAAAAATTGTTTCTTGTTAAATCTACATTTTTAAACGAGATTTTCTCGGGCTTCTTTTTTTCTAAAAAGTTAAGTCTTTGACAAAAGCTACAGAAACCTCCGGCAAAGCTGGACAAGTTTTCACTTGCCTCCAAAATTACTGTGCACTGAGTTCATCGAACAAAAGAGATCTTCATCTGGCTTCATTCTAAATTATTCTTATTTTACTGGACAAGCTACAAAAACAAATTCTCAAGGGTAAATTCTGGTAGATTTCAATATCCTGCCTACTTATAAGAGCGGAAGAGTCAAACACAGCAGGGGAAAAAATGTGACGCGTATAGCCTTGATACAAAACCCAGCCCGTGGGTCTAATTTTAGGCCTAATCATTCTGATTGTGTGCTTGTGCAAAATAGGCAAAACACGTATAGATTATTGGACAGAAATCGATGAGTCACCAAGTAGTAGGAAATAAATCTCGTACTGCCCAAAAAACACATTCTCCTCCCCCATTCCCCCACCGCCGTCCCCCCCCCATAAAAGGACAACCACAAACTATATTCTAACCAGGAAACTATAAGAGCTTTTCAGACATCAACACTCGAGTCACCCCGTACTTTAAGACTAAGGCAAAAGGATGAATCCACTTACGAAATAAAGTTTCCATTTCCACCTCAAAGAAAAAAATTGAGTTGCAGAAAGTTCGTGATCATTAGATAATTTCAGGTTACCCAAAGAATTCGGTAACTTGTCTCCCGGCACAGGATTAAAACGGGAAGGATCGGCAATGAGAGCCAAGGGGTTGCTCTAGGGCAGTGCCGGCGAGGGGGGAGGGGGGTTCCCTAGGATTTGTGCACCAGGCGTTTCAACTGCTGCGGTTTGTGGGCAGGGAGATAGCAGATTGGGGTTAAGGGCTGGGCAGGGATTCCAGGGACTAGTGTCCCAAGTCCTAAAAGGGAGGACAGAAGGGATCGCTGGGCACTGTCTGGAAGGAGGAAAACGGGACGGACCCCAAAGGGGGCCACGAGGAAAGAAAAGGGCGTGTGCGTGGGAGGGGAAAGAGACAGAGCCGTGGGGCAGCGCAGGGGCTAGGGTAGGACTCCCCCCCCCCCATCTCTCAACCCTCCCTCCCCCAAGGGGTACCGAAGGGGAAGAAGCCAGCCTGGGGGAACAAACAATAAGGAGCCACCGCCCCAGGACACAGGTGGCGGCGGCCGAGACGAGAGAGGGAGCGCCCAGCACGGTCCAGCCTCACTTACCGCGGCCACAGAGCTATGCGCCTGCGAGGCGCCTGGGTCAGCTTCTACCTTCTGCGACTGCTGGGACGCAAGCCCCGCGCCCCGCGCCCCACGCCTGGCTGACTGACGGTCTGGCTGTCTCCGGAGCCGCCCAGGGAGGGCGCGGCAAGAGAGGGCAGGGCAAGGGGGACCGGGAGCCGGCCTCGGCTACTCGAGGCCCCCTCCCCCGGGGCGCTGCTGCGGCCGCCCTCACTACTAGGCCGTGCGGCCGCCCCGAGCGCCCCAGTGCAGGGAGGGCAGCGGAGGCAGCCCAGGGCAATGGCGACCGCTGGGGCCTGAGGGGAAGCGGAACAACCGCTGCCGCCGCCGCTGTTGCGCGTGGCCACAACCCTAGGGGGGGGCGGGGTGAGGAAAGCTCAGAGGAGGTGGTGTCAACAACAGCAGCAGCCCGCGGCCTGCACCGAGCCGGAGCCGACGCCTCTCCCGGCCTAACCGAGCCCCTCCAACCCGATTGGCCACCGTCCGCCAAGAGAAAAAGAGGCTACTGGGAGTTGTTGTTCCTGAGTAACTGCTGGTGGTGGAGTTCGGCAAGGCCATGCAGTCTTTCACCTGATTCACTGTCCAGTCTCCCAAGGGCCCCACGACCATTCTGCTCGATTCCGGGCAGTTCACCAATTAGGATGTGCATGTATCCCATGCACACTTAAATACTAATTTTGTAAAAATTATGTTTGCGAAAAGGTTACCATTTCTAGTCTGAGTATTCTGAATCCTCCTGAATCCATATTTTACCTATCAAATCTTAAATTCTCACAGTGCTCTTAAGCCCTTAATGAATGCTTTGTTCATTTATTCAAAAAGTCATGAACTGATGCAAATAAAATGAGCAGAATCAGGAAAACATTACACACTAAAAGCAATAGTATAACAATGATCAACTGTGACTTAGACGAAGATACTCTGATCTAAACAATGATCTAAGATAATTCTAAAGGACCTATGATGAAAAATGCTATCCACCCGTAGAGAGCAAACTGATGAACTCTCAGTGCATTTTGAAGCATATTTTTTAAACTTTATTTTGGCATCTTTTTTTTTTTTTGCAACATGGCTGATACAAAATATTTTACATGACTACACATGTATAATCAATATATTGATTGCCTTCTCAATTGGGTAGGAGAGGAATAGAGGAAGTGAGAAAATTTGCAATTCAAAAAAATTTTTAAATGAATGTTAAATTTTTTGCATGAAGGAAATAGTAACAAAATGCAAGGATTTATATAATCAATACTGCACTGTATGACAGTACCAAAAAAAAGTTTTTGTGGTGGCTTAGTGGTATCCAACTCTTTGTGACTCCATTTGGCATTTCCTTGGCAAAGTTAGTAGAGCTGGTGTCAGATCAGATTTGAACTCAGGAAGAAGAGTCCTTCCAACTTCAAGCCTGGTATTCTATCTACTTTAAATGAGAGCTGTCCCACAAAAAGGAAGTAGAAAACCTTCCAAAACAAACTTCACCTACTTCAAAATTTGGATCCACCTTTCATCTGTTTTTTACCCACAAGTCAAGCATAATGATCACTTAGCAGTTCTTCTGCTACCAGTCCTCACCCCATTCCTTATTCTGCCTAGAGCATAAAATGAAAGTGGCAGAAGAATATATCAGCATGCAATGAACTGGCCCTGTGATATACTTGAATGCTTTTCAGAGACAGATCCAGAATGTATGGACAAAAGATGTGTGGCATTTGGTTTTGTAGAAGTAACATGGTATGGTAGAAAGAATGAACAGAAAGGGAAGACTCAATGATGAGCTGAAATTATGTTCTAGTCTTGCTTTTAATACTATCTACATATGTATGTCACCTGACACAAGTCACTTATTGTCTCCATCTCAATTTGCTCATATGTCCAATAAGAAAATGGAAACAGGTTTATCAAAAAGGTACCATCCAACTGGTAACATTTTTTAAATTATATAACTTGGAAATGAGATCCAAGCAAATCTCTTTTCATCTTGGTATTCTTTCTACATCTGGAAAATGAGGTATAATATAGCTAGACTATGTAATCTTTAAAAATCCCTTGAAGCTTAGTGAGTCCCTTGATTCTACCTGTAAAATTATCCTAGGAGAGACATCATATTTGCAGAAACCCACAAAATTGGCAGCTTTGTGGTTTTATAACTTTTAAACAGCTAAACCCATCCCTCTTATGCTAAATTCTTTTAAACAATCAAAGGTACCCATAAGAACACAAACAGATCAAAAAATTTAATCTGACCATAAAAATATTGCCTTTTCAATTGTCAAGACAAAGGCAGAAACTCCACTCTTTATCTTTGTACTGGACTGAAAAGAAAAAATGTTGATTAAGCACTTTTTATATGCCAGGTGCATAACATTGGAGAGACAAATACAAACAAGTAAGTCAGTCCTTGCCCTCAAGAAACTTACATTCTAATGAAGAGAAAATTATTAGATAGATAGATAATGTATGTATGTGTGTGTTTTTTTGTCCATATGCATCTATCTAAATATAAGCTAGAAATTGGGATAGCAGGGAGGATGTACCTGAAATAGTTAGGAAATGGTATTGTGGTGACCTGATTCTGAGCAAGATAAGGTTCTAGACCCACCTATAAAGCCTATGGTCATGAAAAAAGGAAAGCATAAAACAGAAAGATAAATCTTTGAAGGCATTTCACTTTAGAAAACTGTAGAAAGCCATATTTTAAGGTTGGTTTCTACAATACTACTAGCTGCTTCATTTTGGGAATAAACACTACTATATAACCTTCAAAATTATACTAGATTCTTCAAACAGTAAAATATTTTCTGAGCACAGACAATGTGCAAAGCACTCTAAAGTGTTATGAGCAAAACAAAGATGAGTAATAATGTTTATAAAGTACTTAAAAGTCTCAAACACACTTTATAAAGTGTGTACATTATTTCACCTAGACTTCACAACATCCTTGTGAGATTGTTTTTGCTGTTTACCCTTCATTCTAGGACAAATGACATTGGGAAAGTGATGTCTTGACTTGCACATTAAGTAAATTTAAGCAAGAGAGTTGTGCAAAGTCACCTGCCTCATTCCTCTAGTCACTGAAGTTCAGTGGCAAGACATAAGTCAAAATGACTGGCAATGGCCCAGGACACAGTGGGTGATCTTGACTTCTCCATCTTTACCAGACCTCAGTTTGTCTGAGGCAAAGTCCTTTTAATGACTAAATCATCCCTCAACTCAAGGTAGGTCTCATTAGATCAGGATGTCACAATTTAAATTCCTGTTTCAAGCTTTTTTATCTTCATTAAACATTTCTCAATTATTCTGAACAGTTATCAATAATAAAGGAATATTTAAGTCATGGTTTCTTTAAAATAATTTTTAGAATTGTTAACACTTTCAAAAAAGAAAACAAAACAAAACAAAAAAAAAAAACCTAATTAAGAAATTTTGTCCTGGAAAAGAAAAAAATTTTGAAAAGTAAAACTAAAGCATTAAGTTTCATCAGTACACATTAAAAATAGCAACCACTCTATGAAGTAACTATTCACCATAGCTATTACTAGCCCCATTTTACAAATGAGGAAACTGAGGCTCAGAGAATGTGACTCTTCTGAGGAAGCATTTGAACCCAGATCTAAGTCCCAGACCAGTATCCTATCCACTGTGTCATGCTATCTTCACCATAATGAGGTAAAAAATACACTCTGCTAAACTGTGCTGATTGACATGCCCTCACAGTGGTACTTCCTACACAAAACAATTAGACACTAAGACACTACTCAAGTGAGATAAGATGTGGAATACATTTTCACTAAAGACTCCCTGGGCTATAGCTCTATCAAATTGCCCTATGATGATATGCCCTTAGCACTACTGAAGATCTTAATATATTTATTACTGAAATCTATAAACTACTGGAGGCAGCTTCTATTCCAGGTAGAAGAAACAAAATGAGATCAAGGAAAAGACACTGAGAAAGAAGAGAATAGGACAAGTACATTCAACTGATATAAAATGTGTTAACCCATGTAAAATTTTTCTTACCAAAAATTTAGGAAATTACTAGTGAAAAATACACATGTGTATATAGAGAACAAATGCAATATTTATATATGTATGGTTTATTCATATATGGTATGGTATATACATATATGGTATAAACCACACCCATATATCACATGTATTTATTCTACAAAAAACATAGTTAAAATATATCCTGATTGAAAAATTTGGGAAAACTTACATGATCTGATACAAAGTAAAGTGAGCAGGACCAAAACACTGCAGAATGTTGGAGTAATATTGTATGATGATCAAGACAATGATCCAAAACAACTCCAAAGAACTCATAATAAAAAATGTTATCCACCCTCAGAAAACTGATGAATTTAATGCAAATTGAAGCATAGGGCTTTTTTAAATGTATTTTTCTTAGAGATTTTGCGTCTTCTTTTACAACATGGCCAATATGGAAACATGTTTTGCTTGACTTCACATATTTTTCATCTTCTAAAGGAGTGGATGAAGGGCAAAAGGGAGAGAATTTGCAACTCAAAATTTTGAAAAATGAATGTTAAAGAAAATTTACAAGTAATTGGAAACTAACATAATAAATAAAAATGTATCTTAAAAAATTAATAATCCTGATTTAATGGCTAGCAGCACATTTATTTCACAATTTTAGTAAGAATTCCACCTACTGGTATTGTTGCTTGCTCTTTTTTAAATGAAATACATCAGTAACTAGGGTTCAATTTTTTAAAAATCAATCTGTAAATAATCTTAAGAGATACATAAGACTTCATAGAAAGCAATGATTTTATAAAAAGAGCTTCTTTAAGAATCATATTTGCATTAAAGCTTATTAAATAGCTTCACTATTTTTCTTTCTTCACCAGTAACAGATATATATATATATAAGTATATATATATATATATATATATATATATATATGAGTGTGTGTATGTGTGTATATATACATATACACACATATGTATATAAATTTAGAAGCAGTATAATAAAATACAGAAACAGAAAGCCATTGAACTTTTGCTATTAGTAGTAATAATCTCTTGTGCTAATTTTGCTTCTCCCTAAACTTCTAGATGTTTTTAATGGTTTTTTCCCAAAAAATTAATCCTCAATCCAATGTCTGATTAGAAATATTATAGTTCTTCAGCTGTTATGCTTTCTCTGACTTTTAAAATATTTGTTAGTTATTAATGACAAAAATTTAAGAAATTCGTCTCTCTGCACACAGAACTTATTTTTCCATTCCAATTCAATTAACATATATTACACTAAGAGCAAAGAACAGTGATTGGCCATGAGGAAGATACATAAATAAATAAGACATGATTCTTTACCTTCCAAGGGTTTTACTATCTTGTAGTTGACCTTATTCTTGGAAAAATAATTTAACTTTTTAACAGAATTAAATTGTTTATATTGGCATTTGCTATATGAGGAATTACCAAGCACAAATTCAGTGTCAAAATTCTGTATTAAGTAAAAATTAAGTGAAATCATTTACAAAATACCATTCCATATTTTATTACATTGGTTTCACCTGGGACAACTAGATGGTATAATGGATAGAGCATTGGCCTTGGGGTCATGTGGACCTGAGTTCAAATAAGACCTCAGATTCTTAACACTTATCTAGTTGTGTAACCCTGGACAGTCACTTAATTTGCCTTGCAAAAAAAAAAAAAAAAGAAAAGAAAATTGATTTCACCAAAACTAAAATACCTTACTGTCAATTAAAAGGAATGCCATAATTCTAGAGTACCACAAATCATTACATTTTCACAGGGAGAAATGACCATGTTTGAATACTGCTCTAAGGATAAAAATAGAACATAAGACTGTAACAAGCAGCGTCATGGCACATACAAGAAGACAATGTTCTCTTAGGCCCACTGGAACCTGTAATGTCACATTCTGATTTACCTATGAAGAAAGAGAATTGACAAGTTAAATTTAAGATTAGAGGGCAACTCTAAACGCTCATTCAAAGGAGAGTTTACAATTACTTTAATCACTCAGTTTGGGGGGAGGAAGGTTATCAGTTTGTTTTCTGCTGAGTCTGTTTCAGCCAATAATTATCACACTATATTTTTAAAGCACTCTTTGATGAAGGCTCTTGAAAAGAGCTTATTCTATAATGCAATGTTTTATTTCCTGTTGCTGAAGTCACATTTATGGAGGCTTTCTTTGACCTTTAAATCTAAGTTTGACTATAACAAATGCCAACAAGATCCCAATACAGTTACCATATTTACCTTAAGTAATATTAATATATTTATAAAATTCAATTTGTCACAGTGGTTTTATATGGTGTATAAATAACATAGCTCTAAAAAGATGTTTATTCTTAACAAGAATCACATTAGGAAATCTGTTAAATGGCTAATATAGAAATGTTTTGCATGACTGCATATGTATAATCTATGTCAAACTGCCTTATCAAGATAATATTTAATTTTTAAATTAATATTTACTCAGTTTTACTTCTCAAAGAGAGGTAGAGAAGGTAGAAAGAATATAGTTTAAAAAAAATTTTAATGTCAAAAAGATTCATTTATATGCAATTGAGAAAAATAAAATAAAAGTAAAAAGAATAAAAGTAGCAAGTAAACTACAAAATCTCTCACCATTTTTCTATTCTACTGCTTTCTTGTCCAAACATCTTGAAAAATCTATTACTCAAGAACTGTCACAACTGAATTATTACAGCAAGAGCAAAAGAGCTATGGTGGTGTCTTTTGCAACTAAACTGATTTTCTAAGTTCAACTGTACCTAACTTCCCATTGTCAATTTAGTGACTAAAGTCTTAGGGGAATGAACAAACTTTAAAAAATCTGACAGGTAAATAAGAGTTTGCTTTCTTTTAAAATTAACCAAATACTTGGTTTCTAAATTTATGCCACCATAAAAGCCTACACAAATTTGGTATTCACATAACCCATAACAATTAGATTTATCACCTGTATGACCTTGGAGGAGAGACAAACTCTCTAGATCAAATTCCTCATTAATGTAAAATTTATTGGACTAAATTATATTTAAGGTCTCTTCTATTCTAAATCTATTGATTTATATTTTCTCAATATTTAATATCTTTTAAACATTCATAGGTCATCACTACCTTAGTCAAGCCATTTATCTTCATTATTACTTGAAAAAAAAGACATTATTCAAAGTAAAGAAATATGCAATAAAAGATCAATTACAAATTCCATCTAGGGCATTAAGGAAGGAGGCAGAGCCAAGATGACAGGAAAAAAGGCAGGAAATTGCCTGAGCTCTCCCCATACCCCCTCAAAATAACTTTAAATCAATTAATTCTAGATCAACAGAACCCATAAAGGGCCTGGATAAAACAATTTTCTAGCCCAAGATAACTTAGAATGAAAGGTTTGCCTCACTTGGGTAAAAGAGGAGTACAGCCCAGCACAGCTGGTGTCTGGGCAAGCCAGTGGGAAGTCCAGCATAGATCAGCAACCAAGTCTCCTCTATCTTACCTCAACAAAGCAGCAAGGCAGCAGGTCAGCAGTGAGGCCTTTAGTCCTGCAACATCAGATTAGTTGTCAGGCCTAGCAGGTCCAGACGACCCAGCACAGCTGGTAAGACTATGCCTAGTGACCAGCCCATCATGGGAGCTGCCAACCCAGGGGCCACAGTGGGTCAAGTCAGTTACTGGTCTCTTATTCCCTAGTACAAGAAGCATAGGACAATACCAACTGAGTCCCAAGAGCAGAGCTCAATTTTAAGTCACAAAATAGACTGAAAATGAGTTTAAAAAAAAAATACCCTGCCAATAGAAAACTACTATGGCAACATGGAAGATCAAAACACAAACTTCTGAGAGCACAACAATGTCAAAACACCTACATGTGAATAAACCTCTAAGAGGTTTTAATCAGTCTCAGGAGAAATATGAATCAGTCTCAGGCCCAAAAAGTTCTCCTGGAAGAGTTCAAAAATGATTGTAAAATTGAAATGAGACAAAAGAAAAATTGGGAAAAGAAATGAGTTATGCAAAAAAAATGAAAAAATTATCAACAGCTTGGAAAAAGAAAACAACATTGAAAAAGTATAAAAACTCACTTAAGAGAACAAGTTCTTAAAAAGTATAAGCTGTTAAGCACTGATTTTACCTTGTTTTAAAATGGTGAAATTACTTTTCAGAATTTTCTGCTACCAAACTTACTCTATCACTAAACTATTATTAATTTCTCACTTCCTAATGAACTTACAATTCAAATGTAACTTCCCAGCAATATTGTAGCATTAGAAAAATTTAGTCAATACTATAGGTCAAATATGAGTTCTGAGAAATATTAACATGCTAACCAGACACCAAAATGAAAATAACTTTCTAGCTCTGACAACAAAATAGTTTCATATATATTGAGTCAAGAAGGCACATCTGTCTGAGTACAAATCTGGCCTCATACCTCACTGGCTGTATGAACCTGGGCAAGTCACTTTACCCTGGCTGCCTCAATTTCCTCTTCTCTCAAATGAGCTGGAGAAAGAAAGGGTGAACCACTCCATTATCTTGGGCAAGAAAACCCCAAAAGGGGTCATGAAGAATCAGACATGACTGAACAACAGCAACAAAGAGCTAGACAAAGACATCAAATTTTAAAACTTCAAAGAAGGAACTAAGGAAACAGAAAATGGAAGAAAAATCAACAGTGAGGAACTGTACAGAAGTTATCCTGAAGAAAGAAAGAAGAATTTGGACAGAACTGAAAAGAGTTAGTTGAAACAATGACAAACCTAAAGGTGGGCTTCTGTTTTGGAGACAAAACAAATCACCTCCTCTGGACCATGCCCTAAAGCTTTAATTTACAACTGTGACAGAAGCATCATAGCAATTTTTTTTTTTAAATCAAGCTTACTGATTTATATTTCACTTTGCTCCACTGACAGATGTGCTTATTCCTCACAGAACAAGGAGCTTCCATGTCAGACTGTTTCCATAAGTTCAGAGAAGGAAAATCTAGGGAAAGAAGGAATAACAAGACATGAGAGAGTCTTTACTTAGGCTAAGAAAAAGAAAAATTTTAAATGTTTTATCTGAGGACACCAATATTCAAACTTCTCTTAAACACTAGCAAAAGTCTTTTTGACCAGCTGCTTCAAAATTTCCAACATAGTTAGCACTTAGCAGTGTTGTTGGTAGTTGACTTATTCTACATTCAATTAACTCACATTATAGAAAGGCAGCTTCAAAATTAAAAGGAATTCTCAAACTCAATTAAAAAAAAAAAGAAAAGGAAAAAATCTATGGTATCATTCACCTTTCTGAGAACTCTCTATGAGAGGAGGTAGCATAAAGCCAACCTTGAGGTTATGAGAAAATGAATACAAGTTCTGCCTCAGACAAACCTTTCTGTGTTTCCTTGGGCAGTTATCTGAGGCTATAAGGAACAAAAAAAGTGCGACTACACTGGTAGAGCGAATTTCCTCACCAGGGAAAAGTGGTTCCCTATATGAAACAGATCAAAGGTCCATGAGATACTTGTTCACCTTACTTGAGGGACATTTTAAAAAATAACATTTACCATTATAGCAACTGACAAATAATTCTGGGTTCTTCACCACCACAAAAGTTTTTTCTTCTTTCTCCCCAGGCTGTTGATACCGGCAGTGAACAGGCAAAATCGTTCTAAAGCACTCAGAGCACTGGGAATCTGACTTGGCATAAACAAAGACATCAAGTTCTTCAGACAAATAGTCAGGAGCTTCTAAATCAACAGTATCTTGAATTATCATTGCCTGTAAAGAGAAAAAACAATTATCTAGAAGAAAGAAAAAAAAAAAATCCCAAAAACCTGCTACTCACAGAGGCAGAAAAATCAAATTGACTGGCATATTTTCCCTATTCAACATAACTTTCCACCCCTTCCCTATACATAAAAATTTGAAAGAAAACAAAAACAAAAACAAGTTTTTCCTCACAAATACATTCTCTCCAGTTTAGCCAACCCCTTAATATAGGGGCCCTTAACTCTGTGTGTCTAGGTGTGTATGTGTGTGATGGCCCTCTCTATTTCAGAAATTCTTATTTCAATAATAAGTTGGTGAAAATAAAGATGTAATTCCCCCCCTCATTCAAATTCACTGAGACCCGGAAATCTACAATGGAAAAGGTATGAATTATAATGAATTATATTTAATTAAGGCCAGCTAGTTAAAAGAAAAGGGCTCTTATGTTCAAGCCTTTGTGGAGACTGTTACAAGAAAATCACTGCAATCCAAGGAAGTTCTTAGGTAAAAGGATTGCCAGAGTTCATCCTTATAGGAGCACAACCTTTGACATAATCTCTCCTTGCTTCCTAATTTTGATAATAAAATATTTTCCCAAAAGTATTAAATTTTTCAGTTATTACCAAATATATATGTTAACTACTACTATTCAAAAAAAAACACACAAAAAAACCCACCACCACCACCAAAAAACAAAAGGATATGTGGAAGCTAAAGTGATTAAGTCATTCTAATAGCTTCCTGTTCTTCACAGAAACAAATAAGGGACTCACAAAGAAGCCAAAGTGCCAGTCAGATTGGTCAGGAAATCAACCCCAAGTTTGTAAGGTTAGTTCTGTTTCTCACATAATAGACAGACATAAAGTCTGGATACTTTAAAAATTAATATGAAAAAGGAGACAAGGCAAATGGTAGGTATCATAAAGATAGTAGATTTTAGCCATTAATACTGGATTTAGATAAAACTAGATCCTTTCTCACAGGTAGAGGAAACATAACTGATAAAAAATTACTTACAAGAGAAAACAAAAAATAGAAGATTTCATTAGAGATGTGTCAATTCTTTACTGCCTAAAGGAAAAGAGATTGCCAAATACTTTCTGGAGATGGTATCTAAATTAGATTTTAAAGAATGATTAATCCATCCCACCTTTTTTAAGAGGTGAGAGATCCCTGAGTGTAGAATACTACATATATTTTCAAACTTTTTTTGATGTATTAATTGGCTTTACTGATTTTTTTTTTCTCAGTTTGATCTTGATCTCAGTTTCCTTAGTTCTTTTTCTGTATGCACATAGCATTTTCTATCCTAAATCTATTGAGATTGCTTTGGATCACTGAACTACTGAAAAGAATCAAGTTTTTCATAGTTGATTATTATATAATCTTGTTGTTATTGTATACAATGTATTCCTGGTTCTTCCTGTTTCACTCATCATCAATTCATGTAAATCTTCCAGGGCTTTCTAAAATCAGCTTATTCATCATTTTTTATAGAATAATAATATTCCACTATCTTTATATACCACTTGTTTAGCCATTCTTTTACTGACAGGCATCTACTCATTTTCCAGTTCTTTGCTACCACAAAAAAAGCTACAAATATTTTTGCACATGTGGGTCTTTTTCTCTCCTTTAAGATTTCCTGGGGATACAGACTCAGTAATGGCATTGTTGTGTCAAAGGGTATGCACAGCTTTATAGCCCTTTGGGCATAGCTCCAGATTGCTTTCCAGAATGGTTGTATCATTTCATAATTCCACCAACAATGCATTAGTGTCCTGTTTTCCCACATTCCCTCTAACATTTATCATTAACTTTTCCTGTCATCTTAGCCAATCTGAAAGGTGTAAGATAGTATCTCAGAATTGTTTTAATTCCTTTTATCATTTCTTTAATCAATAGTGACTTGGAGTACATTCTCATGGTAGGTGGCTTTAATTTCATCATTTGAATATTATCTGTTCATATTTTTTGATCATTTGTCAATTGGGGAATGATTTGTATCTTATAAATTTGACAGTTTTTTATGTAGTTTATATAGTTTAGAAATGAGACCTTTATCAAAAACACTGGCTATAAAAAATTTTTCCCCAGCTTTGTACTTTTCTTTAATTTTGTTTCTGCAAAAACGTTTATTGTATTAAAATTAATGCTAAGCAATGGTGAGGAGCCAGAGGAGATAAACATAGGGGAATAACTCCTTCATCGAACCAAGGCAATATAGAATTTAGACCTGGAAAAAGAGATCATCATCAAACTCTGTCATTTTTAAGATGAAGAAACTGGGACCTAAGAGTTTGAGCTTAGGTACTTCATCTTTTGTAAAGTCTTCCAAGATCCCCAGCTGAAAGTATCAGAAGACAAAAAGAAGTCCCACCTAAATGAGTTGATAGTTCACAAGACTCAACAACAAAGTTGGCAGTCAGATTCCACAGATAATAAGGACCATCATTTTATAGGAGTAGTTAGTCATCTTATTTTTCAGTGCTTGTCAGATGACCATAAAGATAATAGCTGCTGATAAACCAACATCTGTTGGAGAGCTAGGTAAATATAGAAATCTTACAATGCATCTGACAAAAGCCTCTAAATGGCACTGAAATACCTAAAATTATGTTGTCAAATATGGTTTGGAGTTAAGACATGAAAGAGGTCAAAGACTTAGAGAATACTGAGAAACCCATCTACCTATCATAAATTATTTAGAGAATCAGAAGAGGCATTACATGGCCAAATAATATCACTAAAAGAACTTAACTGACTTTTATTTTAAAAGCCAGTGGTTGGTTTCTGACATAGAAGTCATTTCAGAATGGATTATCAGTGGGCAGACCATCAAGTACTTGCAACAAAAGTCAAAATCCGCACCAAATTGGAATAAAGAATAAAGTTCAGATGAAAACATTCTCAACAAAGAGTATACTACTGACCTACTGGTGAAAAAAAATGGGAAAGAGATAAAGATAAAGGCACTATTATTATAATTTATTATCTACATTTAACCAACATTAAACAGAGAGACTCAAAGAGCACAGAAATTACCTTTGCCTGCAGATAACTGCAAAGTGTTCTTAAATCGCAAATGACATTGAATTGTATCAAACCTGGAAATATTAGGAATCTCTTAAATGAAGACTAGTCCACAACCATTTAAAAGAGACTATAGTAAAAATTTCCAAAGGAGAATGTAAATAGGTGAAAAATGCCTATTCACACTTTGAAATGAAATTGGATAGTCAATCAAGCAGTTCATATATTTTGGTTGACTCTGCTGAGGAACAATGATCTGAACTTAGAATTAATTACAGACCTCTGTATTTGGGGAATTATATCTGCTTTCATTGATATCAAGCTGATTCCTGACACAAACACCTATTTTTAAATAACAACATTCTCCAGACAATATGCTACATTTATAAATCATAGAATATCACAATCTCTGAAGAATTAAACTTATAAATGACCCAAGGCATAATACTGAGACACACAGTGCTGATATTGAAGTGTGACAGAACTATTAGTTATGTCCACCCCTCCTCTCTACTTGTGCAAAGCAGCCCAGGACCTGATTGGTCTTCCCACAGCTAGCTTCCTGGTACCACACAGAATCTGGGCCCCTTCACCTTGGTGGATCTCTAAAGACCATTTAAATCACCAAATCCTTCACCATTCACTATATCCCTTCTCTGATGACCACTTATATTACTATATGCATATTCTTATTGTGTTAGGATAAACCAGATCTTCTTTTGTTAATTGTTTAATGACTTTCAAGTGCCTCATTTTATTCCAACATCAAATCTGAAATAGAGTGACAGTATTAGAGCTACTTCTAACAGTAGACCATAGCATATTACCAAGGATGGCTTATGTATGATAGATATTTCATGAAGACAGTTACCCAGAAAAGGAAGTGGGCATATAACCTAGGGTAGGTAAGCAAACTGAAAGAAAAGAAGGGATTTCAATGTGTAGAAGTGGGAAGAGGGGCAGAGAACTGTGTTGATTGTTCCATGTAAGGTGAACAACATGACCAATGACAATGAGATGGAAGAGGGTAGAAAAAGTGAAGGGAGGTGAACTCTGAAACTATCCCCCTTGACTTTTAGGGGGAAGCAATGGGAGTGAACTCTGAAACTATGTCCCTTTGATCTGTAAAAGAAGGGAGATTCAGAGTCTCAGACTCCAAAAAGTCTGGGAAAGCATATGTTCCCAGACAAGTTAAATGACTTCATTCAATTTGAGATCTTGGTCAAATCACCCTCCCTTGATCTTTTGGAGGTAGCCCAATCTTCTTCAGGAAATTCCAGGCTCTGGGAAAAAGCCTTCAAAATTATTTTATTTAGTTGGAGATCTGGGCCTGTTGAGTGGCTTGAAACTCCAAGATAAATATATAGGCCTGGAGGCATTGATTCTTTTCAACTGGAACCAAGCCTCAAACTGCCAATAAAAAGACAATGTTGAATTCCAAATCTCTGCAGAAGTCTGATGTTAGATTATGCTTTGCCAAGGGACCTCTCTTATTGGCACAACTGCCTACCAGGACTCTTGCCTGATGTGAAGACATTCTCTTCTCAGTGATAACCTTTGCTATTTCTCACAGGACTTCTTGCCAATGAGGAGTCTGTCTTCCTAGCAAAGCTGCTTCTCAGGACCAATAAAAATCCCTTTTGTCATTCAGATTTTTCGGGTTCATGAATTATTTCACATTGGCCCTGCGTTTCCAACTACAGGGGATTCTCACATCAATTCTCTACCACTAGACCTGCATTAAAAGAAAATGGAGATTATTTGAACAATTTCAACAGAATATGGAAAATGAATGGAGAATATTATGAGATAGGGCTAGATACATAGGCTGAAATCAGGTTGTAAAGCAGAATCAAGAGCAAATATTTCATTCAACAGGCAAAGGAGAATAATTAAGAATTTTAGAATAGAGAAACAACATTATAGGCATTAGAAAAGTTAATCAAAATTAGTTTTGAGGATAGATTGGAGAAGGTTAGACAATCAATGAAGAGACTATTAAAGATATAAGTGCCTAAATAAACATGGTTGCAATGGGAGTAAAGAGGAGGGGCCAAATATAAGAGATATTTAGAAGGGAAAAGCCATAGCACTTAGCAATTGATGATATGTGAGAGGGAAGAATGAAATATGACTCTAAGGTTATGAACCTAAGAAACTGGAAAACCACTGGTTTCACTAACGTATATGTAAATATATATATATATATATATATATATATATATATATATATATATATATATATATATATATATATATATATATATATATATGTATGTATGTATGTATGTATATACACACACACACACACACATACACACACACTCTCTAAGGGTAAGGGAATAGCAATGAACTGAAAACTGAGGGGGCACCCACTAACTGTGGAATGAAGAAATTATGGTAAATGACATGTCATATACATACATGAGTGTAAATATATTTACATATGTATACATATATGTGTGTTATATCCCAGCTTCTAAAACTGTGATTCACAATCCCTTATGTAATCTCATAACTAAATGTAGGCTCATGAAATTATGATTTATTATAATAATGTTTGATTTGTATGTCTTTTTTGTATACCTATATACCCAGGGTTACGTAAAAATTTCTCTGGCAAAAAGAGGTCATGAGTGGAAGAAGTTTAAGAAGTCTTGTTTATATACACAAATGAGTATGTATGGGTGTATACATGTATATAGACGTATAGACATATAGATGTGTGTGTGTGTGTGTGTGTGTGTGTGTGTGTGTGTGTGTGTGTGTGTAAAATAAGAGATCTAGCCTAAGAGCAATTCATAAAGCCCAGAGCTCTTGGTTAACTACAAGTTTAGCAGTAAAGTAGCTGCTAAAAGGAAAAACAAAAACTCAAACCCTGAAATCCCTGTTTACAAAACAAAGTGTTAAAATCACAAAGTGTTATTTTTATATTTATATAACGAGAAAGAGAATAGACTACATCACATTTGGAAAATCCCAGATTATTCAAAGATCACAGTCTATTTCCAGAAACTATCTTTAACAACATCTTTTTAACAACAATATTCTTCTAATAGAGCAAAGATAGAATATCACAATCCCTAAAGAATCAAATTCGTATTTGAATCAAAAAGCAAGGAATAAATCCAAAACTCTCTCACCAGATTATTCTCAATCCACAATTTTTCTGTCCAGTTATTCAACTAGCTAAGAATTCACATTAAGTGAATAACATCCAGGGTATATTTTTTCATTTTGCCCACAAAGATATCATCAGATTCTGTCAAATGCCTTGCTGAAATCCTAAACCCCAAAAATCTAGAAGAGAAAGCCAGAAAGCCTTACATGAAGCCAGCCAGTTTGGAAAAATTTAAATTCCAAAAAAGCACCTCAGTTGGAATTATATTCAGGGATTCATACTTGAGAGCTCTCCACTGGACCTGAAGCAATGTTTACAGGCTTTAGTTTGTTTTCCTTTTTGCTATTAGTTGGAAACATAGTATAATGAATAGTGATAGGGCCTAAGATTGAATCTTAGCTCCACTACTTTCTGAATTTATGACTTATTTTGATTCTGGTAAATAAATTTCCTCACCTGCAAAATGATCTCAAAGGTCCCTTCCAATTCTCAACGTGGGATACTATAATCCCATGTTTACATTAGGATTAATAAGCTCATAACTCTATCAAAAACAGGAAAAGAGCTTAGTTTGGCATGACTTGTTCCTAATGAACCCATCTTAGCTTCTTTCTTTCATCAAAGTGTTCAAAAACTAAAGAGAGCTACTCCATACTCCATATCTACTCCTAATTCTTTTAGACAGGGATTTACTCCATGAGGCTAATAGGCCCCACTCAGCAAAACAAATGCATACCTCTCCCCATAACTGAACTCCCTTCCATCTCATCAGTTGGGCACCCAATCCTACTTTTCTGTCCCATAGAAGAGGATCATAGCCAGCTAAGTAGACGAAAAGAGTTCCCAATAAATACAGATAACTACATATTAATAAGTTGAAGTTTCCCAACTCCATCATTTGCAGATTCATTCTATAAAGAAGTAAATTAATTTATGGAGACAGTATACAAAGTTGTGAATCATGTTTATGAGATTAGAGAAATTCTGAGATATCTGTCAATTAACAGTGAGCTTCTGTATATGGAGTGATATAAGAAATTCTATAAAAACAAAAAATTAGCAGCTTTTATTTCAGGAAACTTATAACTAAACCGCTAAAAAGTAGGGTCAACCACAATCAACACATGGATTTGTTTTACTTGACTATGCTCATTTGTGAGGATTTGGGGGGAAATGTGAGCAAAAATCCAGGCTAGATGGGGATATATTTTACCATACCATAAACTCTTATAGGAGAAATAGGTCTATTCTCAAAGAAAATATGCTATTAATGGCTTTTTAAAGTAATAGGAAGAGATACTTTGTAAGGAAAAAGGATAAGGAAGTAGTAATGATCAAAGTCATATAAGTCTCTTTTCCTCCCAGCCCTGTTCCTGTTTCTCTAGATTTCAAATCCCTTCATTATAGCTGCTTATTTGAAGCTTCCCTCAGTTACCAGGCCTCCTCACTCTAGGGTAGCTACTTCCCTGGCTTTTTACTCTAAACATGACCCTTCTACAAGGGCCACCATTGGTGAATAGCTCCAGGAGCCTGTATTTCATATTCATATTTCATATTAGGTCAGGTCAGCTTTTATTACCCTCCAAGCCCTGTCCCAGCTTTCAACATACTCTAAAATAGACACCCATCCTTTTTTCCCCTACCCCCTTCTTTCCAAGTCCCTTTTGTGTGTTTGCTTCAGCTATTAGAATATAAGCTCACAAGGACAGGAATTTTTTTTCTTTTTGCTTGTATTTGTATCAATACCTGGCATATAATAAACACTTAATCAATGCTTGCTTCCTTCCTTCTTCCTTAACTACTCTAAGCCTTGGTTTCCTCATTTTTATTTAAGTTTTATTTAAACTCATGTACAATGTTGTTCTGGGACAAATGCCACACATTCTGATCTTAATCTCGAAATATTTTCAAAATAATTAAAACATTCCCTGGTTGACAATGTTACTTTTCTCTAAAAGTCACAGCTTCTCCTATTTAAAATATTCAAAGAATAAATGACCTAATAATCACAACCAAACTTTACTTATTAACTATACCTCTGTCACGTTGTGTTCTTGTAATGAAGCCAATTCATATGGGTCCACATATAATCCCGAAGGGAGGTGATATTTAATCAAAACATTGCAGGTCTGTGAATTTTCAACATTTGTGCCAAGTTTCACTCTTGTTAGCAAGTCTCTAAAAGAAAAACAAATTTAAAATAAATAATCTTCATTCAGTTTCCATTATGCCACATGTCATCAAGATTAAGTTTTCTAATTTTAGAAAATAATTATATTAATTAATTCTTTTGATAAAGGCTTTTCACTTAATGGTCAAATTATCACAATCATGCTGTTGCTCTTTCAAAAGCTCACTTTGTTTTTCATTCATCTGAGTTCCCCCCAACTCAACTCCAATATTTTTTAGTTATAATACATCTTATGCCCTTCCTCCTAATCTCAAATGTCTAACTTCCCATTCTCACATGGCCTATCCAAGATAATTTCTCCTTTCCTGTTTTTTATATGCTACATAAACTATTTCATAATAATTCTTCCAATAGCTAGCATTTATATAGTATTTTAAGGTTTACAAAATGCCTTACAATATTATCTCATTTGATCCTTACTACTCCAGGAGACAGATACTAGAATTATCCCCATTTTACATGTGAGAAAACTGAGGTGGGTAGAAGTGACTTGCCCAGGGTCACAAAACTAGTCAATATCTGAGGCTAGATTTGAACTCAGTTCTTCTTAACTCCAGGCCCAGTGCTCTATACACATATAATGGATTCTGACAGCCTTATACAACATCTTCTCCCCTCTAGGAAACTAAGATGAAATCATTGAATCAGAGATGGGGGAGATGTTTGTCCTTTGATTTTAATGTTTTATTAAATTTTTTTTGCCTCCAAGATGGTTGTTTCCTAATAGAATACTCCTTTGTGATACTGGTTTACAGTCAGGCAAAATAAATTAACACAAATTACTCTGTCCAACAAAGTATGACACATTTTTCCTACACTGTGCATCAAGGGGATTTCTTTGAAAATTCTGACTGTACTGCCCTGTAAATTCTGAAAATCCTAACTGTACTGTTAAAAAAAAAAAATCAATCGATAGCAATCATTATGTTGCCCATATGCCTGACACTGTTCTAAGTTCCAGGGACACAAAAAGAGACAAAAGACAAACCTGCCCTCAAAGAGTCCCCAACAAATATAATATGTACAAATAAGTCATACACCAGGAGATCATTATATACTTCAACAACAATACCATATGATGATCAATTCTGATGGATGTGGCCATTTTCAACAATGAGATGAACCAAATCAGTTCCAATAGAGCAGTAAGAACTGAACCAGCTACACAGTGAAAGAACTCTGGGAGATGATTATGAACCACTACATAGAATTTCCAATCCCTCTACTTTCGTCTGCCTGCATTTTTGATTTCCTTCACAGGCTAATTGTACACTATTTCAAAGTCTGATTCTTTTTGTACAGCAAAACAACTGTCTGGACATGTATACATATATTGTATTTAACTTATACTTTAACATATTTAACATGTATTGGTCAACCTGCCATGGGGGGGAGGGGAGGAAAGAGGGGAAAAATTAGAACAAAAGGTTTGGCAATTGTCAATGTTGTGAAATTACCCATGCATATACCTGGTAAATAAAAACTATTAAATAAAAATAAAAAATAAAAAGCTTTAATAAATATTAAAAAAATAAGTCATACAGCATAAATTGTTATTATTCAGTTGTTTTTAATTCATGCCTAACTCTTCATGAACCCATTTGATGTTTTCTTGGCAAAGAGACTGGAATAGTTTGCCATTTCCTTTTCAAAGCCGTTTTAGATGAGGACACTGAGGAAAAAGGGAAAATGGCTTGCCCAGGGTTTGAGGATAAATTTGAACTCAGAAAGACAAGTCTTCCTTTTTCCTCGACTAGTACTCTTATCTACTGTGCTACCTAGCTGCCTTTATATAAGATAAATAGAACATAATTAACAGAGGGACAGCACCAGAATTAAGAGGCATAAAAAAAAAGGTATTAGATAGTCACACATAAAGTCTGGTTATGGCCTAAGTCAAACTATCACACAAATTACTGAAAGAATGATATGAGCTGAAATATTATTTTTTTCCTCAATTAAGTGTTTCCATATCTATTCTCAAACATATTACAAGGAAATCAGTGAATAATAAACACCAATAGACCAACTGCATTCCAGATAGATGTCTGGTGACCAGATCAGATGATCACCTAAATATCTTAGCAATTTATTTCATCCCCAAGTTACACAAAATAACATTGTGAAATAACTTATTAAGAAAACTTACCTGTGAAAGCCATCTTTCCCAATTTCTTGAATCAGGATAATCTCTGAACAACTGATATTTTTGCCTAAAAACAATAGAAAGAAATAATTCGTGAAACTTACAAAGTAGATTCCCTATATATATTTAAGTAATGATATCTGAAAAACAATTATTTTTAAGGAAGTTGCAACAAATTTTCTACTGACTTTCCTGGAAAATCTGACCTACTTGAATTTCTTTAAAATTTTTTTTTTTAAATTGGGACAATTTCATATGTACTTAAAATGTATGAGAATCTATTTAATTCCAGGAACCTAAGACAATCAAATGAATGGATGATGAAAGATCCAGATACAGTAACTTTCTGTGAGAACACACATTATCTCTGTTTCAGTCTCCATAATCTAGAAAATGGAAGTCATCTATATGTTCTCCTGGAAAGATAGGAGGGAATTAAAAAAGAATTTAAATTATTTAAATATGAACTACAAATATGGAAACCAAAGAGTAACAAAGAATCTAGTAAGCTCCTCGGCCCAATATTCTTCATGTTGCTATTCAATCATACAGGATCTCATTTGGGATTTTCTTGGCAGAAAAATTAGGATGATTAGCCATTTTCTTCTCCAGCTCATTTTACAAATGAGGAACTAAGGTAAACAAGGTTGAGTAACTTGACCAGGGGTCACACAGCTAGTAAGTATGTGAGATCATATTTGAACTCAGATTTTTCTGATTCCAGGATCTTCATCTATCTGCTATGACACCCCAATATTATGTATACAAGTAAATTTACAAAATAAAGGACAAAGTGACACGACAAAAATTCTTTAAAGCTGTAGAAATGACAAATTTTGTAAATATTAAATATCTAACTACCCTTAACTTCTTTTTATCATAAATCTAGATTTTTACTATGTTGTATTTGCTTAAAACAAAAGTAGTTTAAAAAGTAAAATTAAAACAGTGCTTTGTTTAAGGCCATTACATTTTACAAAAGTGCACACTAGAATATTGCAGTAAATTCCATGGCACTAAGACCTAACTTCCAGTACTACACAGATTTCTACAGGAATAATGATTTCAAGACTCTGGGAGAAAATCAGATGTCACTGACGACGAAAATATTGAAGTCCAATTACTTAACCCTGGAATCTAAATTGCCAGATTTCCTCACTAACACGTTCGAATTAGAAGTTTGTTTCTGCTTCTTGCAAACATTTCAAATCCCTGGTTTTCTGGCCATGCACACGTTATCAATATTATTCATAGCATTTAAAAAAAAAAACCTCAAGCCACTACATGTGGCCTGCATAAAACGAAGGCGAAAGTTATTACTTTCTGGAGAATGCTGGGCCTCCCTGCACACCGGACCAAGTGGTTCTTAAAGATCAGCCTGGAGACGCTCCACATCCAGTCCCACCGCCTTAGTCCTTGGACGGGATGCTTTTTGACAGTGTCATGTCCTAGACTTGAAAAATTAGCTCCAGTTCTGAGAATAAAGTGTAGATTATGTATTCTAAGAAGAAAAAAGGAATCGGTACTAAGTGGAGATTCGCGTTTTCTTTTGTGTTCTGCTATTTGCATGGAAATGTTTTTTGCTTTGTTTTGTTCGGGGTATTTAAATTCAGATGTTTAAAAGGGAAGAGAGCGCATCAATTCCAGCGCCGACGGAGGAATTACGTTCTTCCCTCCCGGCAAGGAGGACCCTGGGATTGAAGTCAGCTCAGGGTGAGAGATCCTAAACCGCCCGGCCAGAAGCCGTGTCGCTAATGGCTAGTTACGGCCTTTCCCGACTCTCCCAGCAGAGCCGGACTCCGCCCACGGTCAGCTCATTCCCGCTCAGCGTGCTGGGGGCTCCGACTTTTAAGTCTCCCTCCTCATCCCACCTTTCGGCTCTACTCGAACTCCTCTGCGTATCCCTGATTCTAGACCTATTCACCTTGCCTGGCCTCCCTCTGCCTCCCCTTTACCCGAGCCATTGGCTGTGGCGCGGCTGAGAAGCACGGCCGCCCCCCACACCAGGAGCCAGATCCCCGCCCGAGGAGCCAGGACGCCGGTACGCGGGACACCCGCGCAATCAGACTGGAAAAGGGAAAAGTGGGAGCATGCGCAGAGCGACACCCTCGCTGTTCCCTTCCCCCACTTCTGCTCCCCGCTCTTTTCCTTGCGCGAGCTTCCTAGGAGAGACGCGAGCCCGGCAGTGGCGGTGACCCAAGGAAAGCGCATGCGCATTTCCCGCGAACACTTCCCATCTCCCTACCTCCACTGTACCCCGCCCCGAACCGTGACATTTGGACTAATGCAGCAAACTTCTTTTCCTGTCCCCCTTCCATCACCCATTCCTCTTTGCCAACCCTCCCTGGGCCTTGTTTCCTCCATGTAAAAAGGTTAGGCCAGATGACCTTTAAGGACCCTCAAGTCCAGGTTCTTGCCGCCCCGCCCCCCATCCCGAGAGGAGCGACTGAGGTGTGGCGGAACAGTGCTGAACTTGTGGGCAGGAAGGAGAGGGCAGTGGCCTGTTTCCCGTAAAATGGTAGGTAATGATGCTTACATTATTTCACGGGGCTGCTGTGAGGAAGTAAGCCTGAATAACTTCCAGAGCATTATAAACAAGTGTTCTGGATCCAACAGTACTCCAGTTTCTCCTCCCCTCCTTCCCGGTCTCTTCTGTGCCCCGCCCTTTCTCCTCCTCCCCTCTGAGCTCCTCCTCTCCCTTTCCCCTTTAAGCCCCGCCCCGCCCCTCCCTCCTTGGACTCGCCTCCTCAGTGAGCCGGGGCGGGGCCATAGGTGACGTAGCCCGGCCGCTGTTCCCGTGGTGATGGCTCTGCGGCCTGGAGCCGTAGCCGGACCGGGCCAGTTGCTGTAACCTCTTTCACCTCCTCCTGGAAGACCCAGGTAGCTCCCGGCCAGGACCCTACCCCCAGCCCCTTCAGTACCCGTGCTAACGGGAGGCTGAGCCCGACTTGGCCGCTCTCCGTGCCCGCTCTACCTCTCCCTCTCCAGGCACGGGCCTTCCTCGTGGAGTTGGGCGGGCTGGGGCTCCTGGAAAGGGCTGGACCCGCAGCCCGGGGCACACATGGGGAGGGTCTTCCCGGCCCTCCCGGACATGCGGGCCTCCGCCATGGGACGCAGCTGGACAGTTGGGGCCGGCCCTCTAGAGCTAGTCCTTGACGGACAGAGGGGACTGGCCATCCTGGCTTTCCTACTAGATAGGTGGGGATGACCATCCTAGCATACCTAAGCGGTGGCCGACATTTATCTCAGCCCCGTGCGACTGGACACAGAGGAGCCTCTGACCCAGCGCGCCTGGACAGCTAACATTGTATTTGGGGTTAACAAACATCCCTATGAGGCTATGTTAGCTTCGTTTTACAGAACAGGGTTTATGGCTTGTCTGTGATCACACGTAAGACTTGAATTCCCCTTAAAAGCACACTGCCTCTCTCGATATTTGCTGAATGAATCACTGTAACTGCGCCTCTGTGAGGTGAGAGAAGTCCTTGAGTTGATCTAGGAATTCAAATCCAATTTAGGGCTGATAGATAATGCGCCAAGAATTCTCTAACAAACCTATACCTGTGCTTGAGCTAACATGTGCCCCCAAAATTTTCTGGACTGGACCAGGAAGTCATTTTCTTCAATATCATACAGCCCTAGAACTGACCTACTGAATGGGAGGTGTAGAAAAATGAGGAATATCAAACCCTTCAATAGAAAATGCTATTGTAGAGCACTAATGAACTTAACCAGCTACACCCAGCGAAAGGACTCTGGGAGATGACTATGAACCACTATGTAGAATTTCCAATCCCTCTAATTTTGTCCTCCTGCATTTTGGATTTCCTTCACAGGCTAATTGTACACTAGTTCAAAGTCCGATTCTTTTTGTACAGAAAAACAACTGTTTGGACATGTATACATATATTGTATTTAATTTATACTTTAGCATATTTAACATGTATTGGTCAACCTGCCATGGCGGGGAGAGGGAAAAAATTAGAACAAAAGGGTTTGGCATTTGTCAATGTTGTAAAATTATCCATGCATATAGCTGGTAAATAAAAACTATTAAAATATAAAAAAAAAAATTTATACTACCAAAAAAAAATGCTATTGAAATTTTCTCCTTTTCCTTTGTCAGGGAGTCATTATGCAACTAAATAGAATGCTTCCATCAGATTTCTTCTGATTTGTCCAGCAGCTGTGAATTAGAATGATGTACACTGCCAAGAAATGTGGAATTAGATTCCAACCTCCAGCCATTATCTTGATCTATCAAGGGGAGGCCCAGGACAAATTTCGCCAGCGTATCATGCCAATCCGGAACTTTTCCAAGTTTTCAGGTACAGGTGTTCTATCTTACCTATCTTAACTCGCTTCTGCTGTAATAGTCTCTTGTGAGCTGAAAGGGATCACACGGTCCTCTAGTTCAAAAGACACCTATATCATGAATCTCTTTTGCGAGGTTCCCTGCTAGTGATCATCCAACTTCCTCACAGGAAGATTAGATATGATGAAACTGAGTCATTTAGAAGGCTGGGACTAAGTACTCATTTTAGCTGGTATTAGTTCAAAGCATAGGGAAAAATTACCCCCTAAAAATTTATATGATGACTGTATTTTTCTTCCCAAGTGCTTAGCATAATGCTTAGACACAGTAAGTGCTTAATAAATGTTTGCTGTTCATCAGCCTGCCTCTCTCTAAGTAGAAAAAATTGGAAGTGAAATAAGACAGATAAGGGTTGCTATCCTGTAGACCCCAGCTTAAGCTGTGGTTCACAACCCCATATATAGGATCGTAAATGTGGGGGTTTCAGAATTATGGTTTATTATCAGTACATGTCTGATCTGCACACCTATTTGTATATCTACGTACATGGGGTCACATAAAAATTTCTCAGGCAAAAAGGGGTTGTGAGTAGAAAAAGTTTTTAAAACCCTGTTGTCGACCACAGCTACCTACCGTACTTGTGAGTAGGAACAGTCCTGCGGATGCATTCAGTGATTTCTATATGGAAAGAATGAGCACATCATTCATGTCTTTTCCTTAGAGATGATTGGTACCTGAAATGTGCCAGTCCCGAGCACCACTACCATTGTGGGTCATGTTTAAAGGATATGAGAAGAAGCAGGTATGGCTTCTTAGGGCCAATTCTATGTTAAATGAATACAGAAGAGATTCCAGGTCCAGGCAGAGCCCAATGTTCCTTTTTAGGTTGTTGTTCATGTTAGATAGGTTATGGATCCTGCATCCTTCCATTTTGGGAGATATAATGAATATGAAGATATTTTATTGACAAAGTTGTGTTCTTCAAGTTAAAATGCATTGAGATTCCCAAAGGAGTCAATAGACCCCAAACATGGATATGGGCACAATGGCACCCATGAAATACTCATGAGTGTGTATGTATTGTTATCGTTCATGCTTTGTTTTTGAAGAGGACCAATGACATCATGGATAATGTTTTGATTTGCTCATTAATTGGTTTGAAGTGATTCAGAGAATATATGTGAATGCTGCACTGATACCTCTTAGCTAGGGCCATCATAAGTTGTTAAGATTTTTTTTTCTTTTCTCCATAACTGACAATGTACATAACTTTTCCATTTTTCCAGATTGTAGTAGAGCTGCTGAACAGCTAAAGTATAATCCAAGACACAAACTCTACCTTGAGGGAGTGTCTCTGCAGCAGTTGGAGAAATTATTCACTTTTTTAAAAGGTTTTCTAAGGGGGCAAACCTTGGACCAAACTATGGAACAAATTCAACAGGAAACAACCATTGATCCTGAAGAAGATCTGAACAAACTAGATGATAAAGAACTTGCAAAAAGGAAGAGCATCATGGATGAACTCTTTAAAAAGAATCAGAAAAAGAAGGATGACCCAGATTTTGTCTATGACATTGAAATAGAATTCCCACAGGATGAGCAGCTACAATCTTGTAGTTGGGATGCAGAATCAGATGATGAATTCTAATACTAAAAAAAAATTAAAATTTATTGGTAGACCAAGAAATCGGTATCAATACAGACAACATTGTTTAGATGTTGCAGAATTTTAAAAGGACACTAAATGTACATATTGGGCCAAAATAGAATTGACTGTGTTACTTTTCAATCAACAAATATTTATTGAGCACCTACTATGTGCATTGGTATTTCTTAATCATTTAACCTGGTATGGAGTTTGCCATTGGTATATCCATGGAGCACTCTACAGGTACAAATAAATGTTCTCTGATGATGAACAGGAGGCCTTGGCCTGCCAGGAAAAGACTAATATAGATAGATATTACCCTATCCTGAATTCTTAATGCAATACAAAATAGGCAGAATCTATCTGATAAATGAATGAACAGAACAGCTCAATTCATAAGTTTGAAAGATGTAGAAAAGATTTATATATAATAGTTTATCTTTATGTAGGAAATTACTCTCCTTTTTCCAAAATAATACTTAGAGAAGAAATTTTTTTACATATCAGCTCCAAGTACCTCATTAAAGAAAATGATAGTAGCAGTAATTCATTAAATAGAAAAATAATTGTCACAATCTTTATTTGTTCATTCCTACTGGAATTTTATCAATGACTTCATGAACAAGAATTTTTCTTTTATGAGGTTGAAACTTAGTCCTTATACTTAGACTGGGTCCTCAAATAATTGGCAGATTTAGGTAGGGAAATAAAACTAAAAACTATGAAATAAAAAATCATTTGAGTACTAACTGAGAAATTGATTCCCCAGCAGTATTGGGCGTATAGGTCTTTGAGAACATAACCAGTCCAGATCTCTTAACGTATCTAAGTAGCTAGAGGAGAAAGCTCACAAGTTTACCCTCTGTTATTCCTCTTTAAAAAATTCTTTGCACCCAGACTGACCCACACTTTAGGTTGTTTCTCACCAGGCTAAACACCATTCTTTCTATCTTTCTATAACGGGAAGAACATAGGGTCCAAAGTAAGAGGAGCTGCAAAGAGGGGGAACTCACAGCTCCAGTGCTCCAGGAAGGAAGGAAACAAGCACTTAATAAGTTTCAATAAAATGTTTCTTAAAATTCATTGAAGAAAAAAGGAGGTACGTACATGAATAGAACACTTTTGTTAATTACTATTTTGTTAAATATCTATCTTTTAGATATTGTATGAAACAAGTTTCTTATACCAAAAAACAAACTTGTACAGAGAAAGCAAAAACATAAAATTTGAAAATGGTAAATGGCAAGTAAATAAACTGATTAAGAATATTTTATGTATTGTGTATAGAATGTTCGGTACAATGTACTATGCCAGGTGCTAGAGAAGATAGAGAGATCAGATAACATGTTATCCCTTTCTATTTGAAGACTTTATGGAATAGTTAGGAAATGCCACAAGCCAAATTTAACAGATCATATTTAGCCCTAAGGAATCATCAGATAAATAATAATGAAATACTACTTTACAAATGGTTGGGCTGTCCTTATTTTCCCCCATGTCAAAAGTCTCCCTCAGAATCACTCTAAAGTTGTACAGCTAACTCTTCACACCTATTCCAAAGCTAATCTTTATCCCTGACTTTTTTTTATACCTGTATCTTGATTATGCTCAAATGAATCTGAACTCGCAGTGACAAAGGAATGCCTTCCAACAATACAAATCTCCATCTGTCCCTCTCTGCCCATTGTGTATGAGGTGTCCATGTTTTCCCAAAAGTTCACCAGAAGTGGTCCAACCAGTGTGCTAGAACCAATCCTTGTTTCTCATCAAAAAAGTATGTGAATTATCTTAACTACCTTCATCCCTCTTGCCTTGTATACATTTCTTCAATGCTGTTCTTTAGACTTCCTTGCATGTAGTATATTGCAGCCTGCTCCTACCTGCCATGTGCCTTTCCATTGCTTTCCATATAATACTTACTAATTCTTCAAAGGCAGTGTAAATTATACATCTCATTGCCACATATCAATCCTAGTAAGATGGTAGTGAAAATATGGGCCTTTGCTTTAATGAGAAGCTTGGAGTCATTAAAAAAAAAAAACCACACCTTGCAATTTACAGAAGTAAATCAGCTACTCTCCTCCTTTTAAATATAATATTTAAATACCACTCTGTGGTTTGTTAAGCACTTTGAATCTATTATTTGATCCTGTTTGGTAGGTGCTATTATTTCCATTTTACATATGAGAAAGTTGAAGCCAAGAAAGTTTAACTGACTCAAGAGTCACACGGCTAATAAGATTGGATCTCTGTTCTAAACAAGTCCAAATTCAGTGCTCTATTAACTATACTACCTAGCTGTTGTAAGTCTGGACCCTGCTCATTTTCCAGTTATGCTGGGTTTTTTTCCCCCAGATTATATATAGCTGGACAAATTCCATAAGATGTTCATATAGGGGAAGACTGGAGTCAGCTAGTCCCAGATTTCAAGAGCCAATTTTTAAATTTTCAGTGTGAGTATTTACATCTTAGAAACTGGCAAATGCTACAAACTTGGCCTTGATTTTTTTGTTGCTATTATCAAAAATGAAGTATAAAATATTAATAGCATAGATTAATTTAAAAGTGTTTCATGCATATTTTTTCTTCATAAAACCAGTTATAACTATTTGCTAGCAAAATACTGTATCCATCCAAATGCATGTTGAAATCTGAGAACAATAATTACCAGCCTATATTATGTCTACTCATATCTATACAAATGTTTAAAGTCATCAATACATTAATTAAAGACATCCTGGATCAGCATCAGTAGGGAATAAGCAGACTTTCTCAAGCAATATTCAACAGTGGTTCATATCTCCCACCTTACAATTAAATAAAAAATGTAGACTATTGAGATTCCATTGTGCCTATTATTTGTTGATCACACAAGAATAAAAGCACTCAATTTGAGAGAATAAAAGATTGCCTTTCATATCTTCTATAGTAGGTTATATATCATTCATATATCAAGATCATTCTGGATTCCTTGGAAGATATAACAGCAGAAGTAACCCTATTTCATAACTCTGGTAATTCACATCAGATAAAATACAGGTGGTAGAAGAAATTCAGCTTGAGTACAAGTTAAGTAAAGATGGAAGATGAAATCTTTCAGATGCACTTGTTTTCAAATGACATACCTGTAAAGGGCTGAAACTCTGAGCACTTGGACAACCCAGCACTTAAGGCTAATTACTGATTGGACAAAACTCTATTAGAATATTCTTGAAAAAATGGCCCTACCTCCTCTTCTATGCTGGCTCAATCATTTGGTGTATACAGAGAATTATGGGAGGAACTAGGAGGTGGAGTAAGATGAGCCAGGGTCACTTTTGGCAGTAGATGAAGAGAAGGAAGGTTGTGGAGATCCTCCATCCATCCAATTCACTTCTCCTCCTAAAGACCAAGGACTTTTGCTTATCCTGACTCCGGCTGATTCTAAGGTACCCAGGGAGCTAACTTGGTCTTCACATTTGGTGCCCAACATGGGGACCAAGGACCCTAATTTCCCTGAAGAAGTCCCTGGTGACCAGGAAATAGGGTGAATAGACAAACAGGGAACTTACTTTGTTAAGGGCTACACTAGTAATCTTTTCTAGCTGAAATGGGGCAAGTATTAGGAAAAGATTCTCCCCCAGCCCCAGTTCCACCCCTACCTCTGCCCCAAGGGGGCGCTATAGAAACCATACTTAAGTTGATCAAGGGACAAGGCTTAATTGTAACTTGGGAGCAGATCAATGGACTCTTAGGTACATTAGAACCCACAGCCTCTTGGTTCTTAAAGGAAGAAGATATAGGGCCAGTTAATTGGAAACTTGTAGGAGATCAACTATGTGAATACTACAATGATAAAGGTCCTCATTCAATTTCCAAGGAAACATTCTATATATATATACACCATAATGCAATTGGCCTTAAAGAATCCTGCAAGTTATAGAAAAAAGAAAAATTTTAAGAACAGCCAGATTAGGAATTGTGAGGAAAAAGAGGAAGACAAAGAACAGATTAATAGCAGTATCACTAGAGGGCATGTAGAGTTAAGTAAGGTTCAAGGGCATGGTGATTCTCACTCTCACAAGGCAGTTTCAACTCCACCTAAACTGGAGCAGATTATTGACATGCCTCCATTAAACTTCACCTTCCAGGATGGAGGGAGGAGGAGTTGTGGGAGGGGCAGTGACACCCCCAGCACCCTCCCCCCCCAGCAATCAATCACCCCCTCCTATGACTAGATTACAAAAGGCACTACTTAAAGCCACAGAAGAAGGCCAAGATTTAGCTGATTTGAGAAAAGGAATGTATCCTGTGATTCAACAGTTTAACTCTTCAGGTCAAGAAAGTAGAAGATACACTTCTTTTGATATAGAAATCCTCAAAGACCTGAAAAAGGCTAGCTCTCTTTATGGAGCTATATCAGCTTATGTTAAGATGTTATTGCAGAATTTGGCTTAATGAAGTCTTAACCCCTAGGACTAGAAATCTATACCAAAGACATGCTTAGAACCTGGAGAAAACTTGTTCTGACTTTCTGACTATAGTGAGCTCTGTAAGATACAAGCCCAACAAAATAGTCATAGTGGAGTTAATCCTCCAGTCACCTGTGACCAACTAACAGGTGTAGGTTCTTATGCAGACATTTCAATACAGATTAATTACCCCTTAGCAGCATATGAGCAAATTGCTGCTGCTGCTGCTGGGGTTTTCTCCCCAGTAAAAATGACAAAGGTGAGGCCTTCACAAAAATTGCACAAGGGCCAAATGAACCCTTTGCTGATCTGTGGGACGTTTGCAGACAGCTGTCATACGAACTAATGGTGAAAATACAGTAACAGACATTTTGATAAGGCAACTTGCTAAAGAAAATGCTAATGAGATTTGTAGAAGAATTGTACTGGGATTACCCAGGGATGCTTCTTTAAAGGAGATCATAAGATGCTATGCCACAGTGGGCACAAATGCCTTTTATAGCCAGGCTATGATGCAGACTTCTCAAGATTCAAACATGGGAAGACAGGGACTTCCAGAGAGACTCATCAATGCTTTCAATGTGGTAAAGTAGGGCATCTGAAATCTCAATGTTGGCATAGAGACAGAGTGAGAAAAGAGGGTGAGAGAACAAGACCCAATACCCCATGTCCAAAAAATCAGAATGTAGACTGATTCAGGGAAACAGGATGAGGGGCCCAGCCCCAGGGCCCAAGGCAAGAAATATTTGGGGCATGATGGCAGCCGATGCTACACCCAGAGAGTGCCCAGAAGTCCAGTACCCAGACATGATCAATCAGCCAGGAAGTAATCTGATGGGAGAAAGGGATTACAACTGGGGAGGATAGAGTTGTTTGTAGCTGGGACAACTGAGATAACCCCTGAAGAGGTGAAATCTGTTCCTCTCCAGCCTACGGATCCCTTGCCTCCAGGCACAGTAGGCTTGACCATTTCACCTCCTGAGCATGCTTACAAAACAGTATCCATCCATACACTGATGTGGGAAACTGGGGAATGTGTAGATAATATACCACTCACTAATATAGTTAGACAATGTGTGACTTATCCCCCAGGAGAAGTAGTAGCATCAGGTTTACTGATACAGATTCCTAATAAGCAATCTGGTGATAGTCACCCAGATTCTAACTCCAAGCAACAAAATCCAGGAATATACTGGACAGCAGCCGTGACAGCTGACCAATCTATGCCCATTATCTATAATAAATGGCTACCATTAGAAAGATTGATAGACACTGGTGCAGATCATAGAGTCATTAGGCCAACTGGCCCAGTCACTGGCCAAAGATTAAGGCAGACACCTAAATGTCTGATGTAGAAGCATCAATAGCAGCTAAAGTTAGTGCTACCCCTTTGAGATGGACTTCTGAAGATGCAACAGGAGTTTTTACTCCTTTTGTAGTTGAAGAAATCCCATCAATCTCTGGGGAAGAGATATTTTATAACAATTAGGATTACAAATGAATACTTCGGTTTTTTAGGCAGGGCTGCTATTGAAGGACTGCCAACACTTTCACCTGTCCCTATCTGATGGAAAACTGATAAACTGTGTGGATAGAACAGTGGCCCTTAGGTAGTGATAAAATTCAGGCCTAATCAGGCATAGTACAGGAGCAACTTGACCAAGGACACTTACAAACTTCTCTAAGTCCTTGGAATTCCCCAGTACTTGTTGTAAGAAAGAAATCTGGAAAATGGAGGATGTTGACTGATTTAAGAAAGGTAAACAAACAGATGGAAACTATGGGAATTCTTCAACCTGGACTGCCATCTCCTACTCAATTGCCTAGAGAATGGCCTCTGTGGGTTATAGACATTAAGGATTGTTTCTATTCTTTCCCTCTAGATAAGGAGGATATGAAAAGATTTGCTTTTTCAGTGCCCACTTAGCTGAGCCTTATAAAAGATATGAATAGACAATTTTGCCACAGGGAAAGAAAAACAGCCATACTATGTGTCAAATGTATGTTGCTGCTGCTCTTACTCCACTAAGAAAAGCATTTCCAAAAGTTAAGTTATTACATTACATGGATGATATGTTGTGATGTGCATCTGAGGAACAAATGTTAGAAGCATGTCTACAAAAGACCATAGAAACACTAAAGAACTACAAATTGCACATAGTTCCAGAAAAAATTCAAAGACATGCTCCTTTTCAATATTTAGGATATGAAGTATATCCTAAGGTGCTTACAGTACAAAAACTTTCCATAAGAACAAAGAAGCTAAACACCTTAAATGACTTTCAGAAATTGATAGGACATATCCAATGAATGCATCCAGTGTTGGGCTTGACTACCTATCAATTGCAACCATTATATGACATTTGAAGGGATGACAGTGCTTTAAACTCACCATGCCAATTTACAAAAGAAGCTCAAGAGGCTTTGAGAGAAGTTGAACTGGCTTTATCCAATGTGGTTGAAAGAGTCACTCAAAAACCCTTGGAAATATCAGGTTTTGCTACACAAGAGGCACCCACAGCAGTCCTTCATCAAGGAGACAGTGTGATAAAGTGGGTGAACCTCCCAGCACAACCAGAACAAAGCCTTACTCCTTACCCAGTGCTTGTGGCTAGAATTTTATTAAAGGCCATTAAGTGAGCAGTACAATTATCTGAGATAATACCTGACAAGATATACACCTTTTATACTAATGCACAGATTAATGTATGCTGTGAAACCATCCCAGAGTGGCAAATTTTATTAGCCACAGCCTCAAATTTTACATGAGTCTCCACTAAAGATAACCAGACTATTACATAACTGGCGATGGATTTTTGAAGAAAAGGTTTCTAAAGTTCCTCTTAAAGGACCAACCATTTTTACAGATGCATCCAAACATCTTTGTGCTGTATACTCTCTTGACAACTATAAAGAGAGTAGTCAGAACTTTTCGGTCCACTCAGCAGAATGAATTGTATGCAACCATTCTAGCCCTTACTTATTATCCAGGAGATATAAACATAATATCTCATTCAGCCTATTTAGTAGGTGTAGTACAAAGAATTGCCACAGCCCAAATAAAATTTGTAGCCTCCAATATATATCAGCTCTTTTAGGAATTTCAAGAGCAAATGAGAAAGCATCCAGGTAAGATTTATATCTTGCATGTCCACTCTCATAGTGGATTTCCAGGTCCTATTTTTGATGGTAATTCAAAGCAGATAGCCTTCTAACCATGTTGGCCAATACTCCTTTATTTAAGGAAGCCCAAGAATCTCATTTTAAATATCATCAGGCTGCTCAAGCTTTACGTTTACAATTTGGAATAACAAGAGAGGAAGCTAGGAGCAGAGTAAAAGCCCATCCAGCTTGCCTTTCTTTCCACACTCCTACACTCCATCCAGGGAAAAACTCTCATGGTTTGAGACCTAAAGAAATTTGGCAACTGGATGTGACCCATTATAAATTTTTTGGCCATTTGTCTTTCATCCATGTTGTGGTAGACACCTTTTCAGGATTCACTTTTGCAATACCAGTAGCAAAAGAGACAGCCTGAGTGGTCACTGAATTCCTTATACAAGCATTTGCAATTATGGGTGTGCCACAAGCAATAAAAACAGACAATGGACCTGCATATACTTCTAAACATTTTGCACACTTTTGTGCACAGTATAAGATTTTACACACCACTGACATACCTTTTAATCCTTAAGGACAGGCAATAGTAGAAATGCTCCTCCAAAAACAAAAGAAAGGAGGAGCCACAGGTCCCTAGAGAACTTCTAAATCTAGCTCTTTATACTATTAACTTCTTGATATATGACAAAGATGCACTGGCTTTGGCAGACAGGTTTTATAACCCACTGAAAGGGCAATGTCCAGTGCGAGCAGCTCCAATGTCTTTAGATAATCGCCAGGTGATGTGGAGAGACCCAGAAAGTGGTGAATGGAAGGGACCAGATAGATTAACTGCTTGGGGGAGAGGGTTTGCTTGTATCTCTACAGAAGGAGAAGGAATCAGATGGGTACCAATGAGCCATATTCGCCTTGTCCATCAGAAAGAGACATAGCAGACCTTTGAAACGAAGAAGACCCAAGAAACACCAGGTGGTTCCATCATTGACTGTGCCCACCACTGAAAGAGCCTGGCAGTTATGTCATTTGACTCATGGACATCAAAAATTGTTGGACTTCAAAACCCTCAGGAATCATTTGAATCCCTGAGACGTGAAAAGATTGTTGTAGTACTTGAAAACTCTCAGGAATCATTGGATTCTCTGAGACATGATAAGATTGTTGTAGGATTTGAAAACCCTCAGGAATCATTGGATTTTCTGAGAAATGATAAGACTGTTTCAGGACTTCAAAAACTTGTGGGATCATTGGATTCCCTGACACATGAAGCAATGAACAATAGATTGGTTTTTAACTATCTCTTGGCTGCTGCAGAAGGCGTATGTGTGACTGTTGTTTGCATACCCTCCTTCTAGGACTTCTGGAAATCTTTTACAACACCATGTTGATTTATGTTGTTTGTTATATCATTACTTGCATGTACAATTCATGTTTGTTATACCACATTGAACCTGCACTGACTGGGGGGAGAGTCTTCACTAATAGCCTATGCTTTGTTGCTATGTGCTTGTGTAATACCTCCATGCTGATGGATTTGTGCATACCTGTTTCTAATAAGACCCTTCAGCCCAAAAACTCACTAACAATATCTGGCTTAATTTCCCACTTCCCTTTGGTGTTTTTCATCTCCCTTCCTGAGAAGTCAGGGGAGGCATGATCACTCCTTTTCCATGTTTTCACCTTCTTTCTTGAGAAGTCAGGGATGGCATGACCTCCTATGTTCTAAAACAAAAGAAAGCAGGAGATGTAAAGGGCTGAAACTCTGATTAGGTGCACTTGGACAACCTAGCACTTAAAGCTAATTACTTATTGGGCAATACTCTATTAGCATATGCTTGGAAAATGGCCCTTCCCACTATTCTGTGCTGGCTCGATTATTGGGGTATACGGAGAATTGTAGGAGGGACTAGGGGGTGAAGTTAGACAAGCCAGATCACTTTTGGCCATAGATGAAGAGAAGGAAGGTTGTGGAGTAAAGACCAAGGACTTTTGCTTATCCTGACTCTGACTGATTCTAAGGTATCCAAGGTGCTAACTCAGTCTTCACACATACCAGTGATACCAAAAAAAAAAAAACAAAACCAAACCAAACCAAAACAAAAAAAACCCCAGATTTTCCTGGGAGAGACTTTGACTTGTTCATCCACATAGAAAAAGCCAAGTACATCTATTACTTTGATTATGCTAAATAAAATATTTCAATTCTATTCTTTCACAGAACCAACTCTTAGTTTTATAAATTAATTCAATAGTTTTTTTACTTTCAATTTTATTAATCTCACCTTTTATTTTTAGAATTTCAAGTTTCATGTTTGTCTGGGGGTTTTTAATTTGTTCCTTTTCTAGCATTTTTAGTTGTAAGCCCAATTCTTTGACCTTCTCTTTCTCCATTTTATGCAAGTAGGCCTCTAGAGATATAAAACTTCCCCTTATTACTGCTTTGGCTGTATCCCACACATTTTGGTATGATGTCTCATTATTGTCATCTTCTTGGGTGAAGTTATTAATTATGTCTAACAGCAAATCATGCTGTTTCAACCAGTCATTCTTTAGTATGAGATTATTTAGTTTCCAATTATTTTTTTGGTCTATTTTCCCCTGGCTTTTTATTGAATGTAATTTTCATTGCATTGTGGTCTGGAAAGAATGAATTTACTATTTCTGCCTTACTGCATTTGATTTTAAGGTTTTTATGTCCTAGTATATGATCAATTTTTGTATAGGTTCCATGAACTGCTAAGAAGAAAGTGTACTCCTTTCTGTCTCCATTTAAGCTTTCGCCAAAGATCTATCATATCAAACTTTTCTAGTATTCTATTTACCTCTTTGACTTCTTTCTTATTTATTTTGTAGTTTGATTTATCTAATTGTGAGAGTGCAAGGTTGCGATCTCCCACTATTATAGTTTTGCTGTCTATTTCTTCTTGCAGCTCTCTAATTCTAGCCAGTCTTGCCTAGAGTCAACTTTTCCTTCCATTTTTCACAATCCACTAAGAGCTGATACTTATTTGTTGGTGGGCAAGCCTGGGAATAATCAGAACTTGAGCATCAAAAAAATCCACTGAAGCAAATAATTTGATGAACTTGAGGCAGATGATCAGGAAGCATCAGAGATGCAGAAGAAAGCACTGGCCCAGCCATAGAGGCTAGGACTCAGGACCACTCCCAAAAGCAGCATCAAGAGTCCCAGGCAGAGACTCTGCCACTCACTTGTTAACAAAAGAGCTGGGTAAGAGTAACCCAGATACAAGATCAAAGCCTCCTAAATCTAGAGTTGGAAAGGATCTAAGAGGCTATTTGGTGCAACTCCCTCATCTTAATAGATGAGAAAATTGAGGCCCCGGAAGATAGGATATTCTCAAGGAGGGCTTTGAACCTAAATTCCTTCACATCAGAGATAGTGGTCTTTCCAGAGTACCAATGTTGGCTGATGGCTCTTCATATCCTTCTTACCTAGAAATTGTACTTGTCCTAAAGTTAGAAATGGGACTAAGCCTTTTGGAGAGGGGGAGAAAAGAGGAGAGAGTCAAGTGGGAATGTTTTATAAAACTTAGATGATAGCTGAGGCAGAAAATTAGAAAATAGAGCAAAGTTCTGGCTTGGTTCACTGTCTTAATATTATCCCCACATTTCTGTACAACAGAATATACTGCTATTAGTGCCAATGAGATTAGTGGTAGATGTGAGTAGAATTTTATTTTAAGATTGAAGCAATAGAGAATCACTAACTCCTTGAGTTAGGGAATAATGTGGTCAGACCTGCACTTTAGATTTATTTAAGAACTTTAGAACCAATTGTAGGACATGGAAGTGCCCTCATTAGAGGGCTCTATGAGCAAAGCAGAATTAAATTAGCTCAGAAGAAGCATGAAATGCGGAAAGTTAGAAAATCCATCCCAAGGGACTATTTGTGTCTGACTTGAGGCAAAGTATTCTCAGCTCATATTGATCTGATAGCCATAGTTGGATACATTGTAACTCGACTCTAACATAGTGATGCTATTTTGGTCCTCTTTGAGAAGGAAGAACAACAACCAACCAACTTAAAGCTTATCTGTTTGGGGGATGGATTAGAGAGGGAAGAGGGAATCAATGACATGATTAGGGTGGGGCTATGTGAATGGAGAAGAGAGGACCAGTGGATGTTGTAGAAGTGAATTCAGCAAGAGGAGAGGAAAAATTCAAGGATGATTTTAGATGGTGAACCTGAGCAGCTGGAAGGACTTTGCTACCTGTAATGTTCTCTTGTTTTGATTTTCTTGGAGGTCTCTGGGAGCAGTTTTCGTTTGAGTTCAGTAATCACCAGAAGAGTAGCCAGGGATTAAAGTCCAAATCCTTTATTATCTCCTTCCTGGAGCTGGGCACTTTCTGGAGAACCTTTCAGACCAGCCTTGGTCTCAGTGCGGGAAGTGCAGGAGCCACCAGGAGCCTGACTGAAGGTGAATTGAATTTCTCCCTTGGTTCTGAGAGCTTAAGCTCCTGCTGCCGGTCCTTTGTCTTCTCTGCCTCTGCTTCTGAGGGCTTTCTGAGTCCCAGCTTATATGCTTGAAACTGAGTATAAACCAATCATTATATCACTAGGAAACCATTATTTGTTGTAAGATTAAATCCGTCCTACTAAACCATGCTAAACTAGATAACCATTGTCTCATCAATTCCACTTAGTACCTTGTTTCAAGTTCTGGCCTATAACAGCTATGCTCCTACATTGGCTTCTTTACTATTTTGAGACATTTAATGAAAGGGCTGGTGCCTGTTTTTGTGGCTTTCAGAAATTGGAAGTGTAATTGATATGATGAAAGTTCCCCTAATACCACCTCACACCTCTCAGACTGGCTAAGATGACAGGAAAAGATATTGACAAATGTTGGAGGGGATGTGAGAAAACTGGGACACTGATGCATTATTGGTGGAATTGTGAATGAATCCAACCATCCTGGAGAGCAACTTGGAACTATGCCCAAAGGGCTATAAAACTGCACATACCTTTTTTTCCAGCAGTGTTTCTACTGAATGTGTATCCCAAAGAGATCATAAAGAAGGGAAAGGGACTCACATGTGCAAAAATGTTTGTAGCAGCCCTCTTTGTAGGGGCCAGAAACTGGAAACTGAGTGGATGCTCATCCATTGGAGAATGGCTGAATAAATTGTGGGATATGAATGTTATGGTATATTATTGTTCTGTAAGAAATGACCAGCAGGATGATTTCAGAAAGGCCTGGAGAGACTTACATGAACTGATGTTGAGTGAAATGAGCAGGACCAGGAGACATTTCAACAAGGATACTGTATGATGATCAATTCTGATGGACATGGCTCTTTTCAATAATGAGGCCAGTTCCAATGATCTTGTGATGAAGAGAGCCATATACACCGGGAGAGAGGACTGTGGGAACTGAGTGTGGACCACAACATAACATTTTCACTCTGTTGTTTGCTTGAATTTTGTTTTCTTTCTCATTTTTTCCTTTTTGATCTGATTTTTTCTTGTGCAGCAAGATAATTGTATAAATAAATAAATATATATATACATATATATATGCATATATTGGATTTAATTCTATTGTTAACATGTTTAACACATATTGGATTATTTGGCATCTAAAGGAGGGAGTGAGGGAAGAGTGGGAAAAATTTGGAATACAAGGTTTTACAAGGATCAATGTTGAAAAATTATCCATGCATATGTTTTGAAAATAAAAAGCTGTAATAAAAAATAAAGGGAAAAAAAAAAGTTCACCCTAAGAACCTGAATTCTTTGTTCAACACATTTGATCTGATCAGCCACAGTTGGATACATTGTAATTTGGCTCTAACATAATGATGTCATTCTGTTCTTCTTGAGAAGGCAAAGACAACAACCAACCAACTTTAGATTTATCTGTTTGGGGGATGGATTAGAGAGGGAAGAGGAAAGGCACAATGACCAGGTTGGGGTGGGGCTATGTGAATGGGGAAGAGAGGACCAGTGGATGTTGTGGAAGTTTAGAAATCAGCCAGAGGAAAGGAAAAAGAAACAAGTGCAGAAAATTCATTTTCACAAGCATATGTTGCAGAAGAAGACATTTCAGCTTTATCAGGGAGTTTTGAGTACTCACAACAGTCATGGATCCAGTCAGTCTGTCCATAAATATTAAGAGGCTATAATGTGATAGTTCTACATCATGCACTGGGAATGTAAAGAAAAACAATTTCACTATGCTTCCCAATCCCACTTCTTCCTACAGCTAATTAACTCCCTTCATTCAAGGAGCTTATAGTCAAATGGGGAAGATAACATGTAAACAACTATGTGCAGCTAGGTAATGAAATAGATAGAGCCTAGGGCTTGGACTCAAGAAAACTTGAGTTCAAATACAGCCTTAGACACTTACCAGCTGTGTGACATTGTACAACTCACTTAACCTCTCTGTTTGTTTTCCTAGCTATAAAATGGTAATATTAATAGTACAACTCTCCCAGAGTTGTGAGAATCAAATAAAATATGATTATAAAGTTCTTTACACAGTGCTTGGCACATAGTAAGTGCTATATAAATGTTATCTACTACTAACAATAATTATTAGGTAAGCTATAGTCAAGATAAATTGGAAATAATTAACTCACCTTAAATTAAGAGCTCTTATAGAATGTAAAAGTTTATCTTGGATTTATAAGAAGCCAGGAAGCAGGCAGGAGGTGCAATGAACAAAAATGCCTGGAGTTTGAAGATGGACTATCTTGTTCTAGGAATGGGCCAGTGTCACTAGTTTACAAAGTTTGTGAAGAGTAGTAAGTAATGTGTAAAAAGACTAAGAAGGTAAAAAGGAGCCACGTTATGAAAGGCTTTGAAAGCCACATAAGGATTTTATATTTGACCCAGGAGGAGAGAGGGCAGAAGTCAGCCTAGAATTCTGCATTAACGTAAGTGTTAGACCAACTTTTTTTTTCCTCCTAAAAACTCTCAGTTTCATCATGCCATTAGAAGAGGCACATGCTAGAAACCCATGACTACACATTGCCTTAGGAATGAGATGAAAATGTTTGTCCTGGATCGCCACTAGATGTCACTCTCACTTAATTTGGGGGCATGGATTTGGGGTCCATTATATCAAATATACATCTTTTGAGATTCTACAAGCATTTACCTGATATAATATCCAGCTTTTTATTGTTTTTATACTAACTTGCTCTTAAAAAAAAAACCAAACAAGTTGCAAATATATTAGTCACAATTAAAATTAAAAGGGCACTTAGCTTCTTCAAGAATCTATATTTTATAGTTGGAGTGATTCCCTCTTGAGGCAAGTCTTAATCCTTCTACCTCATAGAGTTATTTTCTTCAGCCAGAAAGCACTCCCTACTTGGTGGCCACTCTTCTCATGATAAGCTTCTCCAATCTTAGGCTAGATCTCTGACCACAGACATATCAAGAGTTACACATGTGTGGGACAGCTCGATTGAATTCAGAGACTCAAGGTAAAAAGCAAAAAAAAAAAAAAAAAAAAAAAAAAAAAAAGATTTATTAGGATCTGGAGAGAAAGGGTAACTCCCAATAGAGAGGAATGCAAAGGCACAAACTGCAAAACATAAGATTATATAGACCCTAACACAGAGGCCCCCATCCCCTTCTGACCTTTTCTCCCGTTGGCTAGAGGAGTCCAGGCTTACATCCTAAGGAAGAAATCTACCCTAGGGACAAAGAATACTAGTCAATAACACACCACTATTTTAAAATCATATTAGGCCCTTAAATGCTAACTAAAAGGTCAGGGTGGGGAACCGGGGAATGGAAGTTTATCTAAGATAATTGAATACCTGCAGTTTTTACTATAGCTTAACTTGTTATGGCAAAGTCTCAAGTCACAATTAGGGCATGGGTGAGACCACATTCTTATGAGAGGTTTTCACTCAGTTTATCCTATTCACATATTTGAAGTCTTTCCAATTCAGTAGTATCCACCAGAGTTTATGTTCCCCCACCTCTGTGAGCCTCTGTGCTCTTATCAAGCAGAAGAATGGGACCTTAGTGGAAGTACAATCACATAGCAATAAGAAATCACTTTGGGAGATTGAAATCATAAAACCATATGGATAAAACCCTATCGATGAGGTTCTGGATGATGTTTTAGACCAAGAGAAACTAAAGAATTGATCCTTGAGGTAAGCAGACAAAAGGCTCTGATAGAGAACAGTTCAGCTCCATGGTCCCACCCTTTGGGTTGGTGGTCCAGTCTGACATCCAAGTTAAGTCAAAGTCCTGAGATCCATCCTCTGTAGAAATCCCAGTTGTGATCTTGTGGTTAAATTTTCCATATAAAATCTACATATGGGCCATACCAAGGCTTCTGCCTTCCTTTGGGTCAGCCCACCAAGGCACTCTGCCATATGGTGTCTTTCCCCTTCCCTTCCCCCCATGCCACATGGTACCTCCCCTAATTTCACTATGCTTCCCAACCCCACTTCTCCCTACAGATAACTAACTCTTTCAGACTGCTAAATTCCTTTCAGGATTAAGCCTGCCAGCTAAGGACATGCCCCAACCTCATGGGGTTCTTCTCCCTTTTTACTGGATAATTGTGAGTTCCATTGAGTAACTTGTCTTTCACATGCTCTCCCAAGTCTTATTTCATATTTACCCTTCCCAGTGTCCATTGTTTCCCTTCATTTTGTCTATAACCTCTTCCCTAAATAAATCTACTTTTTGCCAAAGAAAATGGCCATTGTGAATTCTTCACTCAATTTTGGGAACCAAACATCACATCCTTGATCACATCACTATCAGAGAAACCAGTGAAAACAGTAGCCATTTGGTCAATAAATATTTATTAAGTGCCTATTGTATGCCAAGCACTAACCTAACAATAAGATACAGAAGACAGCCCCTGACTTAGAGGAGATCCTTCTTTTATTGGAAAGACAATAAGCAAACAGATATGTACAAATAAACAAAATACGGGGTCAAGAGGCAATAATTAAAGAGTGAGAAGCTCTAGAGTTAGGGTTGTAGAAGACTTCCCATAGAAGACAAGATTTTAGCTGAGATTTCAAGGAAGCCAGGAAGCAGAATGATGAAGTGTTCCAAGAATACAGTACAGCCAGAGAAAGTGTCCAGAGCTGAAAGAGAGGAAATTTTGTTTGTGGAACAGCCAGGAGACCAGTGTCACTGGAATGAAGAACCCATGGTAGGGTGTAAGAAGCCTGGAAAGGCAGGAGAGGGATCTGGACACCTAAGGATCTTGTGTTTGATCTTGAAGTCAAGAGCCACTGGAGAGTTAGGAAGAGGTGTTTCCTGGAGTTTATTGAATAGGGGGTAACATGGTCAGACTTGCTCTTTAGGAAATCACCTGGATCTATATGGAGGATGGAGAGACTTAAGGCAGGCAGATGACCAACAGACCATTGCAATAGTCCAAGCACGAGGAGATGAGGGCTTGAACCAAAGCAGGAGCATTTTCAGAGGAGAAAAGGGGTGTTTTCCATATTTGTTACAAAGATAAAAACTACAGAATGAACATGGGGGTTGAGAGGTAGGAAAGGGTCCAGAATAGTACCCTTTGTGAACCTGGAAGAACAGTGTTGCCCTACAGTAATCCATAAGGAAAGGGAAGGGATTCAGGGGGAAAGATGAGGAATTTGGTTTTAGGCAGGCTGATGTGGAAGTTTGGTCCCAGCCAACTTTTAAGTTAGGGGAATTTTAGAAATGTAAGAAAATTCTACTCTTAGGGACAAAGTTAAAACTAAAGACCTCATCCTTCAGGGTGGTACAGATTAGCAGATATTAGAGCCAGGACAGTGTTCCAGCTGAAACACTTATACCAAGGAAACTTTCTATTGAGTCAACTAGCTGCCCCCTTCCTTAATGACAAGAGTGCTGAAAAGTGAGGGAGCCAGAGATGACCATTCTAGTGACCCTCAAACAAGGTCCGTTAGTGAAACTAGAATGACTTTAGAGACTTATTGGGAGCAGACATTTATCTGCTTTATCGATTTGCCTTCACACACTAATTTCTTCCCCCAGCTGAAGGATGGTATACAAGGGAAACCAACAATATTGTTTACTCTGCTCCATCCCCCTTCCTCCTCAAAGGAACAGCTGGCTCCTTTAGAACTGTTATCTTTTTCATTTTCACTGGGGGAAGGGAAGGTGAAAGAGTGAGAAAATAAATGCCTGTTAATTGAAAATATATTTTAAAAAATAATAAAACTAAGAAGCAGGTGTTAGTATGGATACAAAAAGAACCATTATCTTTTTTTTTATTTAAAATTTTTTTCCACAGTATATATGCATGAGCAATTTTTTTATAGTTATCTTTTTTTTTATTCATTTTTCCAAATTATCCCCTCCCTCCCTCCACTCCCTCCCCCCAATGGCAGGTAATCCCATACATTTTACATGTGTTACAATATAACCTAGATACAATATATGTGTGTAAATACCATTTTCTTGTTGCACATTAATTATTAGCTTCCGAAGGTATAAGTAACCTGGGTAGATAGACAGTAGTGCTAACAATTTACATTCGCTTCCCAGTGTTCCTTCTCTGGGTATAGTTATTTCTGTCCATCATTGATCAACTGGAAGTGAGTTGGATCTTCTTTATGTTGAAGATTTCCACTTCCATCAGAATACATCCTCATACAGTATTGTTGTTGAAGTGTATAGTGATCTTCTGGTTCTGCTCATTTCACTCAGCAACAGTTGATTTAAGTCTCTCCAAGCCTCTCTGTATTCCTCCTGCTGGTCATTTCTTACAGAGCAATAATATTCCATAACCTTCATATACCACAATTTACCCAACCATTCTCCAATTGATGGACATCCATTCAACTTCCAGTTTCTAGCTACAACAAAAAGAGCTGCCACAAACATTTTGGCACATACAGGTCCCTTTCCACTCTTTAGTATTTCTTTGGGATATATTCCTAATAACAGCAATGCTGGGTCAAAGGGTATGCACAGTTTGACAACTTTTTGGGCATAGTTCCAAATTGATGAGCAATTTTTTAAATAACATTATCCCTTGTATTCATTTTTCCAAATTATCCCCCCCTCCCTCCACTCCCTCCTCCCGATGACAGGCAATCCCATACATTTTACATGTGTTACAATATAACCTAGATACAATATATGTGTGTAAATACCATTTTCTTGTTGCACATTAATTATTAGCTTCCGAAGGTATAAGTAACCTGGGTAGATAAACAGTAGTGCTAACAATTTACATTCACTTCCCAGTGTTCCTTCTCTGGGTGTAGTTATTTCTGTCCATCATTGATCAACTGGAAGTGAGTGAACCATTATCTTTTTAAAGCGATATTGTTTTAAGTTTTCTCAGTGTACATGTGACACCATATTAAAAGCCAGATGGCCATTTGAATCTGTCCAAATTTTGCTTGAATTTGAGTGCTAAGATGGAGCTAAGAGGGAGAACAAAACCTGGAAGGCAAACAAATTTAAATGATTCAAGTTTAATAAAGCAAATTTGGATTTAATCATTGGATACTAGCCATGGATTTGGGCTGTTTATTCAACTAAGATTACAGTGCATTAGAGGGAAAAAAGAGAATAATAATATCATGGTTCACATTTTTCCTAAAGCACAACAATAAACTGTGGATTGTGAATGTGGACAAAGCAGAGCAATTTTTCCTTTGCTTTTTAAACCCCTGGCAGTTGTACTTTATGATTTGAAAAGAAAGCCACTCTCCCCTGCAGGTGGGAGGAGGAAGGGAGATCCTCCCTAACACATTGACTGTTCTGCAGCACACCTGGTGGGTTCTACATTCAGACAAATGCCAGGTAGTGGAGCTAAGGAGGCAACCTTCTACATTCATATTCCAGTCCTGGAAGATCCTAAACCATGAGGGTAACTTTTTGTTCTAGATCTATGTAAAGAGACTTGCCTAATGTCACACAGGTATTAAGTGACAGAGCCAAAATTCACACTTAGGTCCTGTGACACCAGATTCATGACATTTCTCTACCACTTTGTCATTAACTTTTTTTTATAACTTTAGGGAAGTCACTTTAGTACTTTGCTCCTGCTTTCTCATCTGGAGAATAAGAGGCGTGAACAAGGTGACGCTTAACTCCCTCTACTTCCCATTGAGCTTCCTTTTTCCTTTTAAAATAGATTGTGAATGCTTCATTTGTTGCTGTTGTTCTTTTCTTTTTTTTAGTTTGGAGGACAGTCTATTTTAATTTAAAATTTTTAGATTCTGAATTTTCTATCTTTCTCCAGCCCCTCCCTTAGCCATTGAGAAAGCAAGGAACATGACACTCATATTATACATATGAAGTCATGATGCTTTCTTGATGTCATTTCCCAGTAAGAAAACCCACACACATCCAAAGAATCTTTTGTAACTAGCAAAATACAGTCAAACAAAACAAATCTACGTATTGGTTGAGAGTGACAATATGTCTCATCCTACATCTATTCTCCATTGTTTCTGTGCTGAGAAGCAGGAGGCATATTTCACCATCAATTCTCTGAAGTTATTTTTGCCCTCAGATTATATGAAACAAAACTGTATTAATAAGACACCTTTCTTTTTATACCACTTTTATTCTTCTGCTTTTAAGGCCTAGATGTAAAAACTAATGTTCTCTTAATTGAATTTGCAATTGATGATAAAACTCCTAGTTCTTCTAATATTCCCAGATACGTCTGCCTCAAATAGTTCTTTGTTTTTTTAATGTATATTATATATATATATGCATATATATTAATAGTGAAATTATTAGGTCAAAATATATATCAATTCTTAAAGCCGTGTTACATCTTGATCTCAGCAAGGCATATGATAATATCTCATTCTATTTTCGGGATTGAGATGAAGAAATATGGGTTAAATGATATAATAATAAGGTTCATTTATAGCTGTTTGAAAAATATTGGTGAATGCCTTGTTGGATTAAAAGTCTTTGGTAATATGCTTTCCCGGTTCCCTCCATAAGCTTGTCCTTCAGAGTTATATCGGTGATTATAATTCCACCTTATATAGCAAGTCCCACTTACAATTCAGAGCAATATAAGGTCTTTTTTTTCTTGTTTCAATAAATTAACAATAAATAACAAAAAATAATTCACATTTAGTACTTACATACAAGTTCTTTCTAAAAGCATTTATTCATCATTTTTCTTTTCTAGTCTAAATATATCCTGGTATAAAAATCAGTCATTAAAAATAAAGAAAATAATTAAACTCTGAAGTTTTACATTTAGTGAATAAATAATAGTTCATTCCAAATACAGAGAAGAAAAAGCTGGCTATTTCTAGCCTAAATATTAAAGGTAAAAGAAAATTTATTTTAAACAATTGAGATTTGTAGCGACTAAGTTGGCTCACAGATGTGATTTTCACATATACTATTCCATGTTCAGTTTCATAATTTTCATAATTCACAGTCACACAATTCATCATATAAATCACTTCTATACTATAAGCAAAGTCCTTCCCTACTTCAGCAGTGTTTATGTTGGGGAAGGGGCTTAGTTATTGGTAAGATAATGTCCCAACTCACTTCTAGACTCAGAGTAGAATTTACAAAATGCTTAATTTATACATTCTCTTTACAAGGCTCCTTCTTTCACAGAACTGATAAGAGTGTATAATTGCTAACAAGGAAAATTCATTAAGTCTAGCAAAATTTTACCCAATAGTTAAACTTCCCAAGCAGAGAAGTATAACAGATCACAGCATATCCATTTCAATATTAAAGACAATCTTTAACCAGAAGGGTACTCTGCCTTCTAGATAAAAATTTCTATGATACAACATAAAATAATATCATAAATTTAAAATATGGAGTTAAAACTCATTGCATATTGCCAGTTGAATGTATTTCTAAATTATTTTACCAAAAAATCATTTTACTCATCTGTCAATTTAGGTATTTTATATTAATTGCTTTCAGAAACTAGCATAGAGTAATTATGATCCAGTTACACTTATAGTTACAAAGGGCAAAGATCAATTGTACTGTGAATAATAATTTTTCTAATTAATTTATCAAATCCAATATAGTTTTTTTTAAGTTTGAGATATTTGGTGTATTATCCATTCCCAATAATCTCTGTATGGTTTAATTTTGATAGAAAGACTACAATTATAATTCTTTTTTTTGTTCTCTATATATTTTACTGAAATGTATTTTCCATAAAGGTGTGTTTTACCTATAGAAGGTCAAATATCAAAACTGTTCCAAGAGGCAAAACACATCTCACTTTAAATAAAACCATATCATAATTCAAATCACATTTGGTTTATATATATATATACATGTATATGTACAAATATGTGTATATGAACATATATAATTTATAATTCAAGGGCCAGTCACTTCCAGCATTTCAAATTATAGATCACAATAATTTTTGTACTGCCAAAGATTAATTTGGCAGTCTTGCACTTCCAACTCCTTCATTTAGATATATTCTCAGCTCGTCTGAAACATGGAAATTGTAAACACAAGCCTTGTTTTAATAATGAAATTATGAATTATATTCCCCACACAAAGATTGCAATATATCATTTTATTGGTTCTTCAAAGACAGGATTTTAGAATGTTTTATTCAAGTGGTTCCATGCTGTAAATTTATTTATATTGTTTTCACTTGGTAAATGTTGTTACTGGATAGACTATTATTGATTTTAAATTGTGCTACGTGATTTCAGCTATTTTTCTAAATCAAAAAAAAAAGGGGGGGGACTCAATGAGGAAAAAAGCTATTAAAAAAAAAGGTAATCTGAATCCAATTTTTCTTGTGCAACAAGAGAACTGTACAGATCTGCACACATATATTGTATCTAGGATATACTATAACATATTTCACATGTATAAGACTGCCTGCAATCTAGGGAAGGGGGTGGAGGGAGGGAAGGGAAAAATTGGAACAGAAGTGAGTGCAAGGAACAATGTTGTAAAAATTACCCTTGCATATGTTCTGTCAATAAAAAGCTATAATTTTTTTAAAAACCACAAACAAACAAAAAAAGGTAATTGACAAAACAATTTAATACTGGCTAAGAAATAAAATGGTGGATCAATGGAATGGATTAGATATATTATGCACAGAAATGGAGTTGTGAGCCAAGACTCTGGTTGGGAGACCCTTGTCAGAGGCTTCCCATTGTCCTCGCCTCCTGGTCCTCTTAACTCAGCTAGACTCAACAGTACTTTCCCATCCAGTCAGCCAGGCTCCTTCTCCTTACCTGGGATCTGTGCACTGACTTACAAGACTACTGTGTTTATTTTCACTTTACAGTGGAGCTCCAATTTACTCCTTACTTTTTCCTACTCTTCTACTTGGTCTTCTTCCACTTTATTGATTATTGAAACTAAAGCTAAAACATCTTTAGAATGGTTTGGAAAAGAGGATTTTAGTGTATTCGAGTTTTCTTTGAGGAATGTAACTTAATGGAATATTTTGTTACATCAATGGGAAAGTCAATTTTATGTTTGTTACTAATGTGGGAATAACATTTGTTTGTATAGTATATCCTGTGGCACAACATCTTTTCTTTTGAATAATTTATATGAAGAGCTTTCTTGCCCCACCAGAATAAATTCCTGAGACCTCAAAGTTCAGGCAAAACTTGCAAAACTTTTCTAATTTGGGTTTTTAAGAGCTTTCAAATGCATAGTTTATTCTAATTTCTTTAAGGTGACTTTGCTTCTGATTTACCTAAACAATTATGTTTTATTAAATCTTCACAGAAGAATATATTGTGATGAGGTAAAATATTTTAAAATTAAATTTTGATTATTCTCTGATCATTATTTGAATTAAAAAGCAAAATTGTTTGCTATATTCACTAAAAATTGTCCACTGGATGCTGACTTCGGTTTTATTTAAAACCTGAGCATTTTCTGTCATTTTTCAGAAGAAAAAGAAAATGATGGAAGGATATGTTATTTGTGTGAACAACTACTAGGCAATTGCAATTCCCGATACCTAGTAGGATTTTTCAGATTTTAATAAGTTAATTTACAAATTTCTTTTTCTTTCACAAATTTAGTCTCTAATTATTTCAAATGTTAAGATTCAAGGGGGAACCCAAAAAGATTGGGGTTCCAGCCCAGTGTCATGAGGTATCTCAAAAGAATTTGCAGGCTCAAACCCATCTCCCAATCAAAGAGCAAGGTTTATTTTAATTGTAATTCTTATTAAAGTAGGCCAAATTCCAAAAGAAGTTAGCAAAAAACCAGGACCAAGAAGATAAAATTATAGGAAAAAGTTAGACCAAATGCTTCATGTCACTGATATGCTAATTTTATGGCTTAGAGGTGGTGTGGAGGAATGGTTTGGTGTTCACTTGATTATTGTCTCAGAAACTGTGTTATCTCTGACTATTATATGACAGCCAGCAATGTCTGTGAACTATTGCACTCCCAAGGCCAGATGGTCTTAGGGTTAAGGCCAGGTAACCTTAAGTGTATTGCTACATCCCTTCTGAAGAACTACACCTCATCAATCAACAATGCTGCAAATTTCTCCAAAGAGGAAAGGATCTTTTCCTTCTTTTCTGTCCCTTTCTCTTTGTATTTCCTTCCTACCTGATTAGAATTAAAAGCGCAATTAGGAAATAGTATCATTAAAATAAAATAAAAAAAAAAGCTTTGGAATTTTCAACAGAAAAAGTTACTAGTATTCTCCTAGATGTTATTAAAATTTATGTCCCCACTGAACGTTTACTCAGAGTCAGTGGAAATTTCTGTTTATTGAGAAGGCCAGTTTAGCATAATTATAGGTACTTGGTAGAGTTGATTTGGGTTGAAGCTTCAACAAGTAGCTGAACCCTATGGAATCTGATTGAAGTGCCAAATGATGTGATTTGTAGGCACCAGATGATTTATTGACCTACTAGAACTACTGGATCTTCAACCAGCTCAAACTCTTCCAAATGGGATCCTATAGGATCACCCAACTCAACACAGATTCTCAGCAGGAAGCTGTTTCAGAAGATAAGATTGTTGAGGTTGGGAAGGGGGACCCCAAAAGTTCCCCTGACCAGTGTCACAAGGTATCTCAAAAGAATTTGCAGGCTTGAACCCATCTCCTAGTCAAGGGTGAAGTTTTATTGAAAGCATTGGCATGCTATTACAAAGCAGACTGAATTCTAAAGGAATCCAGTAAAGAAACAGAACCAAGGAGATCATTTTACCTAGCTTCTACCATAGATATACTAATTCTATAGCTCAAGGTTAGGGCTGAGGAGTACTCTCCAGATGAATTGAGGGTGGTCTACAAAATTTGATTATCACTAACCAGATTATTAGTCAACAATGAACTGAGAAAAAAAATCTATTCAAAATCAGACAAATTGGGTGTGCTCAGTTTCCTGAGGTAGACTCCAAAGCTAGAAGATTTAGGACTACTGACTTAATGCTCCCCAAGGTCAGGGAACCTCAAAATTATATTACATCGCCCTATGCCCCAAAAGACCTTGGGCTCCATTGGTTTAGGAATGAACTGGAACGGGTTGTGAGTGGATCTCAAACTACTCAGTGTCTGAGTGAGTCCCCAGGAAGCAGTTTATTGATCCCATGAAGGGGGAAGGTTATATAGTATTAATGCTGCTCCTCTGCTACAATAGTATTTGGATTTAGGATGGGGACATCGGAATAAGATTTAGGTTAATATTGCTGAGAAAGATACCCCACAAACAATTCAGTTTGATACTTGTCAAATTATAGAATTATAGAGGCTTGGCTAGCTGTAGCCAAGTAATTACAACAAATATTTATGTCCTGATAGAGAAAGGATTTTATGGAACTGCATGGGCATTTAGAAATTGCAGATCAAAAAGGGTAAGTTGGGAATAGAGAGAATAGATATAGATCACATAGAAAGAATTCAAGGACTTAAGGCAAGTAATAGACACCAATGCCTGAGTAGAATTGATGAAGTACTCTGCAAAGAGTCTGAATGAAGAGCAATATCTATGGCTATATTACAGGATGCCCCATACCTAGATAGTACCAATTCCTTTGGATATGGAAAAACATTAGAGTGAATTCAAGTGCCGGGTCCTTTGGTTTCCCAAAACAACATTCCTGAGGAGAATTACAGTGCTTTGTTCTACTTTCCCATTCTATGAGGTAATAAACCAGGCTATACTAGTCTCTTAGCTCTAGATATCAGTCAGTTTGCCTCTCAGGGTGAAAGACTCCAAAATCTAGGGGCTGTAATGGCATGTACCTGAGTCTGGGAATTTCTCAGGGATGAGCATACCCCAACCTCGGGTGGTTGTGGAAGCAGCATGCTCAAACCTGCTTTGTCTGGAAATGGAGTGAGTACCTGTGCCCCAATCCAATTGGCTATTCCTTTTACCCTGGAGTCTGAAGAAGAAAGTCAAAGATAGTGACTGATGAATTCAAGTCTAGAAATTCAGTTAGTTCTGGATTTGGGTCATTCCTACTGTGGTGGGCAAATAATATTGATAAATTACACCAGACAGGTAGTGAAGGGCCTGGCAGAGTACTTAGATGCCATCAGCAGAATGGCATGGGAAAATAGAATGACGCTGGACATGTTATTGGCAAAAAAAGGAGGACACTCCTAGTATAGCTCTGTCAGAAGAATTAGCAGAGAATTCAGGGGTTAATTATCCAACTTGTGTAAGGAGATCTGTGGAGAAGTCAGGAGAGTTTTATGAAATGAGATGTAAAAGTATTAGCCAAATTGGAGAGATTAGAAAAGGATGTGGAAATCAAATAAAAAAAGGGGGTGGGGGATTGTGAGAAATTGATTTATTTGGTTTCTACAGTATAAAAATTAAATTGGAGAAATGAAATTTAAATTAGAAAATTGAAACCCAGTGGACCCTCAGGGGAAGAGGTTATCTCAAAAGAATGTAACAATGTAAGCTCCTTGGGGACAGGGACTGGGTTTTGTAATCCTGGATAGTAGCTGAGATTTGAAAAGAATCTTTCCTTTTTTGCCTCCTCTGCTTTCCACTCTTATATCTTCCCCTTCTAGAGTGGAAGCTCCGTGGGGTAGGGACTGGATGGAGTGGGAAACACTCTACTCTGTTAAGCATTTGATAGCCTCAGGTTTTTTTTACCTCATTTTTAGAAACTGTGCTTTAGAAACCCCAGTCAATGGGGAAAAGAGCTAAGAGGTTGAGGAGAGGAATAAAAAGAGAATGCTTTTTGCCTGGGTGTATGTCTCTCTCTAAAACCATACTTTGTGTGTCAGAGACTGTACACTCTTTCTAAAGAGAAAGAAATAAACTTTTCCCTACTCAGACTTCTGATTGTTTTAGTGATCGTTACTGTCCCACACAATGTGATTTAGGAGAGCAGCAAATGTTGGGTTCAGTCATGGGAAGAATTCACAATAGCCATTCTCGTTGGCAAAAGGTATGTTTATTTAGAAGAGGTTAAATGACCTCCAAATGACAAAATGAAAAGATACAATAGACAGCAGCAATGGTAAATATGAAATAGGATTGGAAGAGCAAGGAAAGGGGTTGATATGAAAAGACAAGTTCCCTAGTGGAATTCACAATTAGCCAGAAGAAAGGAAATAGCCCATGAAGTTGGAGCATGCTTTTAGGGGACAACACCCTAAGAGAGATGGCTTAGTGAGGGATAAGAGGAAAGACACCATGTAGCATGGAAGAGGGGTGAAAGGAGAGATACCACAAGTGCTGTGGTGGGCAAAAGTGGCATGAGCCAGGGAAAATTTATCCTCAAGGTCATGACTGGGATTTCTGACAGGACATAGCTGGGCTGCCCATGACCTCCACAGAGGGTGGGCATCAAGGGTTTGAAATAACTTGGATTTCTGACTGGATGACCTCCCCAGAGAGTGGGACCATGAGGCTAAACTGATCTCCACCAGTGTCCATCCCTGACTGCCCCAGAGAACAATTCCATCAAGGCTTCAGTCCCTCTCTGCTTACTGCACCAGTTACTAAGGGCCTCATCATAATCAATGTTTCAAAATCAAAATATATTCCCCAAGGCTAATAATGTCAAATTAATCTTTTTTCAGAGATTTTTACAAATATGTCAAATCCAGGTTTTAGGCAAACTGTCTTCCAATTAAGTAAGAGACAGCCCAAAGGGGTATCTCTAGAAAAGGAATAGATTTAACTAGGAACAACTTAGCTTCCAAAACTATAGGCAAATGTCACAAACCATCCTTATGAAAACCAGACTAGAGTTATCAGAACCCAAGGGATGTTAGTTACAACAATCATTGATTCCTTAAGACAGAATTGAAATGTCAGATTTATATTATTAGTGAAAGATATTTTACTGGCCTCTAGGAATTTTCATCAGACCAGAACAGAACAGGACTATGCAAGAATTTAGACAAGGAAGTTAGCCAAGACAATATAATAATTACAAATGACAGACAGTCAGACAAGTCTTTTATTTGCTTGAGAGAATTAAGGTAAAAAGGTACCAGGTTCAGAAAAATTCTAGTCCCAGCCTAGATTTTTTTACCTAGAAAAAGAGGAAGCCCTCCCATTAAAACAATCAAGCCTTTCTTTTGATTTCTGAATCATAGTGCCATGTTCCTCAGAATATCAGTGTGACTCACTTTCAATAGCCAATATCCAATAGATTTTTCAGATGCTAAAGATAAAACACAGTACTAATATGGAAATATGAAGTAAATTTTTGAGAGAGATTTGGAAGAGCATAATGATTTGCAATATAAAACATTCACAACAGGCATTTGTCACAAATTACAGAGATTTGGCATTTATTATAAGAAATAGCTTATACCAAAGGCTTAACCAAATATGACTAGACAAGGCATACTCATAGATTATTAAGCAACTTATTTAACCTTTAAAGTCTCAGGGGAGAAGAGGAACAAGAGAGGGTTCTAGGGAATAGGGGGAGAGTTGGGGAAAGGCCAGGGAAAGATCAAGAACGAGACAAATAGGACTGATCAGGCCCCCATCTAAAAATATGCTAATCAAAAGAATCTCAGAAATTGGACTGGATGGATGGATTAGGATTACTAACAATGGAAGTGGGGGTTTTACAGGAGCCAAGATGGCAGAGAGGAGACACAACTTTCTGTGACCTCCTCTGATCTTCTCTCAAACCAACAGTAGATTAAGCCTCTATACTGGTTTTGGAGTCACAGAACCCACAAATATTTGGAGTACAGCACATTTCCCAAAGAAGATGTCTAGGAAAAACTTCAGAACAGGTCTGTTTTAATCGGGCAGGGGGGTAGTCTGCAAGCCCAGACCACAGTACAGGGAGACTGGGGCAAAAAGCTGGGACAGCGAGTCAGAGCGTTGTAGGTTTCAGACACCTGGGAATCTTTTGTGAGCCTCTTAGGCTACTCTGTTCTGGTTGCAAGCAGGTGGTTTGGCAGATTTGCTACAAAAGACAAATTGAAAACAGCTGAGCCCTGGAAGAATGCCGGACCTTGTCCTGATTATCCAGCACTGGAAGTCAATCAGTAAAACTGCCCCAGGGAAAACTAAAGCAAATGTCCTCCTTTGCATTAAGAGCAAATCTCAAGCCTTAAAAAATATGAGCAAAAATCCAAAAAGTACTCTCACCATAGACAGCTTTTATGGAGAGAGAGAAGAACAGACTTCAAATCCTGAGGTTCCTAAAGGAAAATCAATTTGAGATGAAATCCCAAAGGGAGCTATGAGCTGGTCTCCATTTCACAAGGCTTTCTTGGGAGATTTCATAAAGGATCTTTAAAAAAGAATTAGAAGAAAAATGGGGAAAGGAAATGAGATCTTTACAAGAAGGGATGGGAAAAGCATGTAACTCCCTACAAAATAGATTTGATGAAATAGAAAAAAACACACAAGTCTTTACAAAGTAGTTATGAAACAGATATCAATTCATTGAAAGAAAAAATTTGTGAAATGGGAAAAAATGCAATTAACAAAACAATTCAATTTGCCAAATACAAAAGGAGATAAAAAGGTAAATGAAGAAAATAATACAATAAAAATTAGAATTGAACAAATGTAGGTGGATGATTCAATAAGACTTCAAGAATCAGTCAAAAAATCCCAAAAAATGAAAAAATAGAAGAAAATATTTTTTAATTTTTAAAATTTTTTTGAAATACCTCCAAGGAAAAACAACTGACCTGGAAAAATAGATCTAGGAGAGACATCTAAGGATTATTGAATTTCCTAATAGCCATGATGTAAAAAATGAACCTAGTCATTATCTTACAGGAAATCCTAAAGGAAAACTGCCCTGATGTCTTAGAATCTGAAGGTAAAATAGCCATTGAAAGAATTCACTGATCACCTTCTGAAAGAGACCCCAAAATTAAAACTCCAAGGAATACCATGGCTAAATTTCAGAATTATCACACCAAGGAAAAGATACAGCAAACAGCCAGAAAGAAACAAAGAAATTGAGGAGCCACAATCAGGATTATCCAGGACTTAGCAGCTTCTATCTTAAAGGATCAAAGATCCTGGAATCTGATATTCTGAAAGGTAAAGGAACTTGGACTACAGCCAAGAATAAGCTATCTAGCTAAAATGAGCATCATCTTTCAGGGAAGAAGATGGATATTCAATGATAAAAATAAATTTCATCTATTTCTGATGAAAAGACCAGAACTGAACAAAAAATCTGATCTCCTAACACAGAACTCAAGAAAAGTGTAAAAAAGTAAAAAGGAAAGAACTCCTGAGAACTATATTTCTGTTATGGGTATACTTAAAGAATACTGGTATAATTTGAATTTATTATGATAATATGAAAAAGAAACTAGAAATGGAAAGGGGATTGTAGAAAAAAGAAGTAAAATAAAGGAAATTACATCTCTCAAAAAAGAAAAGAAGTCCTATTATAATTGAGGGAAAAATAGGAAGGAGATGAACATTGTGTGAATCTTACTCTCATCAGATTTGGCTCAAAGAAAGAATATCAGACATATTTGGTTTTACAGAGAAACTTATCTCACCTTATAGGAAAGTGGGAGGGGAAAGGGGAAAACAAAGAGGAAGACTAATGGAAAAGAAAACAGAAGTAGTAGGGAAAAGGAATAAGAAAGGGGGATGGACTCTAAAGGGGGAGGGCTGTTTGAGAAAGGTGGTGATCAGAAGCAAAATATTGGAGAGAAGGGGGAAAGGAAAGAGAAAAGAATAACTTAGGGTAAATAAAATGGCAGGAAATACAGAATTAGTTATTTTAATTGTGAATGTGAATGGGATGAACTCTCCCATAAAACAGAAGCAGATAGTAGACTGAATTAAAAACCAGAACCCTACAACATGTTGCTTACAAGAAGCACATTTAAAGCAGAGAGTGATACATACAGAATGAAAGTAAAGGACTGGAGCAGAATCTATTATGCTTCAGGTGAAGTAAAAAAAAATAAAAAAGCAGGGATAGCAATCCTGCTCTCAGATCAAGTAAAAGCAAATATAGATCTAATTAAAAGAGATAAGGAAGGAAACTATGTCTTACTAAAGGGTACCATAGATAATAAAGGAATATCAATACTAAACACATATGCACCAAGTAGGGGAGAAGTTAAGAGAGATACAAGAAGAAATAGACAGCAAAACTATACTAGTGGGGGATCTCAACCTTTCTCTTTCAGAACTAGATAAATCAAACCACAAAATAAATAGAAAGAAGTTAAGGAGGTAAGCAGAACGTTAGAAAAGTTAGGTATGATAGATTTTTTTTAATTGAATGGAGATAGAAAGGAGTTTACTTTTTCTCGGCAGTTCATGGAACCTATACAAAAATTGACCATGTATTAGGGCATAAAAACCTTAAAATCAAATGCAGAAAAGCAGAAATAATAAATGAATTTTTTTCAGATCTTGATGCAATAAAAAGCACAGGCAATAAAAGGTGAGAAAATAGACCAAAAGTTAATTGGAAATTAAATAATCTAATCCTAAAGAATGAAAGGGTGAAACAACAAACATAGACACAATAACTTCATCCAAGAGAATGGCAATAATGAAAATCATACCAAAATTTGTGGGATGCAGCCAAAGTAGTTATTAGGTGAAATTTTATATCTCTAGATGCTTACTTGCATAAAATAAAGAGAAGATCAATGAATTGGGCTTACAACTAAAAAAGCTAGAAAAAGAACAAATTAAAAACGCTCAATTAAATACCAAATTTGAAATTCTGAAAATAAAAGGGGAGATTAATAAAATTAAAAATAAGAAAACTATTGAATTAACAAATAAAACTAAGAGTTGGTTTTATGAAAAAAACAACAAAATAGGTAAACCTTTAATTAATTTCATTAGAAAAAGGAAAGAAGAAAACCAAATTGTTGGTCTCAAAAATGAAAAGGGAGAATGAAGAGGAAATTAGAGCAATAATTAGGAGTTATTTTGCCCAACATGCCAATAGATTTGATAATCTAAGCAAAATGGAGTAATATCTACAAAAATATAGATTGCCTAGGTGAACAAAAGAGAAAATAAATTATTTAAATAATCCCATTTTAGAAAAAGAAATAGAACAAATTATTAATCAACTCTCTAAGAAAAAATTCCCAGGGCCAAATGGATTTACATGTGAATTCTACCAAACATTTAAAGAACAATCAGTTCCAATACTATTTAAAGTATTTGAAAAAATAGGGAAAGAAAGAGTCCTATCAAATTCCTTTTATGACATAGATATGGTGCTGATAGCTAAACCAGGTAGGTGAAAACAGAGGAAAGAAGACTATAGGCCAATTTCCTAAAGAATATTGATGCAAAAATCTTAAATTAAATGTTAGCAACAAGATTACAGAAGGTCATCCCCAGGATGATATACTATGAGCAAGTAGGATTTATACCAGGACTGCAAGGCTAGTTCAATATTAGGAAAACTATTAACATAATTGACTATATCAATAACCAAAGTAACAAAAACCATATGATTATCTCAATAGATGCAGAAAAAGCATTTGATAAGATCCAACAACGATTCCTATTTAAAATGCTAGAGAGTATAGGAATAAATGGACTTTTCCTTAAAATGATTAGTAGCACCCATTTAAAATATCAGCAACTATCATATGTAATGAGAATAAATTAGAACCATTCCCAATAAGATCAGGAGTGCAACAAGGTTGCTCACTATCACCATTACTATTCAGTATTATATTAGAAATGTTAGCTTTGGCAATGAGAAGAAAAAGACATTAAAGGAATTAGAATAGGTAATGAGGAAATGAAATTTGCAGGTGATATGATGGTATACTTAAAGAACTCTAGAGAATCAACTAGAAAACTACTAGAAACAATTCACAACTTTAGTAAAGTTGCAGGAATACAAAATAAATCAACATAAATCATCAAATTTTTATATATCACCAACAAAGTCCAACAGCAAGAGATACAAAGAGAAATTCCATTCAAAATAACTATCAATAGCATAAAATATTTGGGAATCTATCTACCAAGAGAAAGTCAAGAACTATATGAGCAAAACTACAAAATACTTTACAAACAAATAAAGTCAGATCTAATATGTTGGAAAAATATCAAGTGCTCATGGGTAGCCCCAGTGAATATAATAAAAATGACAATATTACTAACTATGAAGGTCTGCTGAGCTGAGTAAGAGTTTGAGATTCTTACCATTATATGCTAATAAGCCTGGGAAAACTGACCTCTAGCATTTCCCAACAAGGGGAATAGAATGGGTGGGTTTAGGGTTCATATTATGACTCTTTTAACTATGTTTATAAAACAATCTGGGAAAACTGATCTTTTTGTGTGTAATTATTATTGACAATAGGAACAAGATAAGCTAGGTTTAGCATCCCCTGACAAGAGTACAGAATAAGTTAGTTTAGGATTCATATCAGTACAAAAAAATACATAAAATACTTATCTGTCTCTGCTATTTCCTGGTCAATCAATTTTTCTTGATTATAAATGTATATAATATAATCAAATAATAAATTGATTATAAATCTCCCATAAAAATCTACCTTGATTTGTGTACTTTGGAGGACTACTCCAAACAACTCAATCTGACCTAGTATATCCCATGGGGGTCACCAATAATTGAGACAAAAATATCTGAAGATCCATTCATTAAGTGATGCAGTAATAGGGACAGTTTTATTATGCTCAAAGTTCAGGTTTCAATGTGAGAAAAATCAGTGAGTCTTAAGTATTAGAATAAAGCTATATTATATAGCGTTCCATAAGCAGGATGAGTACAGTGGTTTTCAAAGAACAAATAAGTGAAGATAATGGTTCTGTTCTTTGAACAGATAACAGGAGGGAAATACATATTAAGTAAAATAGGAAATTGATTGGTTAATACCAAATTAGTTGATATGTAGTTGATATGAAAAATAGTGGTATTTTTCACTGTAACTGTTTAAGTTGGGGAAAGGACCACATTCCACTTTATGGAAACTTCATGCTGATAAGGAGTGAAGAGCTGTCTCTGCCTAGGGGAGTCCAGACCAGGGAAGGGAGATAACTATGAAGGATAGAAAATCTTATCCAAAAATGACTACTCAGACATACTCATAGAAAAGCAGAATTATTTATAGAATCTCGAGAAGTGGACCCCATCCTGGTCTGTGAGCCAGATTCACAGCAGGAGAGAGCCACTCCCTTGAAGATGTTCACAACTTTTATACATTTCAGACAAAGAACCTCCAAAATCCCACCCTCCATAGGTTATGATTGGTCATATTTGGTCAGTGGAATACAGCTGACAATGTGATTTATAATCTCTTTGGCCACGTATAGGTTAATCCCTATTTGGGCAAAGGAATGCAACCTAGGCCTTCACATGACTGGGGCCTATAGGCCTAATTTTACATTAGCTAGCAGTCTCTGATCAATATGTGCTTTGTAGCGAGCTGTCGTCTCCAGAAGCTGCCAGATTGCTCTCTGGGAAGAGATCTGCTGTGTCTACTCAAATCTCTCAGACAGATTCTTCTTCCTGTAGTGAACCGTTGTCTCCAGGCAGTTGCTGTTAACTCTTGTCCAGAGAAGTGACTTCCCTTCCTGCAGAGAGCCCCGTCAGGCCTGATGTAATGCAGAGACTTCTCCTTGAATCCTGGCTCTGAATCTCCTCCAGCTCTTGTCCTTCCCCAGGCAGACTGCTCTCCAGGCCCAATGTTGCCTCTTTTATCCTCCCAGAGAATGGGCGTGGGATAATGCAAGGGCTTCTGGGAAGAACCACTTCAACCAATGAGCTTGTTCCTTCTAGGATTCCTAAGGTGTAAACTCCCTTTACAGGTCTGAGCCAGAGAACTGTCAAGTCAACCTGAGTTCTCACCTTGTAATTGTCCAGACAACCTGAGTTCTCACCTAGTAATCCTAACATCTCCCCCCTTTCTTTTGATTTAGAACATAGGATAGTCATGACCTTGAAACATAAATCCATCAATATGGGAGGTATTACACATAATTACATAAATTACATAAGCACATAGTAGCATAGTAACATAATACATGCTAGAAGTATATAACAAGTAACATGATCAAATAATCATAAATTGAAAATTTATAAATGTCCATAAGTCCATTGTCTCATCTTGTGTTAGGAAATCCAATGATTCCTGCTGGTTTTAAAGTTCTTTAACAGTCTTTTTATTAGCCATGCTCTGTCAGTGTCAGATGTTTCTTAGATCTTCTCCTTTATTTTGAGGTCTTTCTCTTTTTCTGTCTCTCTCTGATGGACAAGGCGAATACGACTCATTGGCACTCATCTGATTCCTTCTCCTGCTGAAGAAATACAAGCAAATCCTCTCTCCCAGGCAGCCAACCTATCTAATTTCCTTCTATTTACCACTTTTTAAATCTCTTCTCATCATCTGGCAATTACATTGGAGTTGTTTGCACTGGACACAGCCCTGTTGGTTTAAAAGGCCTGTATTCTCCCCAAGTGTAATTCATTTTTGCAATCTGATTGCCTTTTGGCTGATTTATCTGGTAATCCCTTTCTGCCATGTGATTGCTTTTCTGCTGGTTGATCAAATCAGAGTCCTGATCTTCTAAAGGTTCTTTGGGTGTAGCATTAGCTGCCATCATACCCCAAGTCTTTTTTGCCTGGGCCCTGGACCTGGGCCCCTCATCCCGTTTCCCTGAATTATTCTACACTCTGATGCCCAATGGAGTCCTCTGATGCATTTTGGACATGGGGTTTTAGGTCTTCTCTCACCCTGTCTTCTAACTGTATCTCCATACCTACACTGAGCTCTTAGATGTCCAATTTTTCCACATTGAAAACATCGCCAAGTTTCTCTAGAAGTCCCTTGCCAGGAGGGACCCTGCCTTTCCACATTCATCATTGTCCGAGTGTAAAAAGCATTTGTTCCCACTGTAGCACAGCATCTTATGATCTCCTCTAAAGGAGCATCTTTGTCTAATCCCCATATAATTCTTTTGCAAATCTCATTGGCATTTTCCTTAGCCAGATGTCTGGTCATTATTTCTGTAGCTGCATTTTCTCCAATAGTTCTTTTGACAGCAGTTTGCAAACGTCCCACAAAATCTGCAAAAGGTTCATTGGGACCTTGCTGTATTTTAGTGAAAGCCTCTCCCCGATCTTTCTGTCTAGGGAGGACACCCCAAGCTTTTATTGCAGCCTTAGCAATTTGTTCATATATTGTCATGGTAAAATTAATTTGTTCTGAATTCTCTCCAGGTCTCTCTGAAATCCTTCTGCTAGTCGTTTCTTACACAACAATAGTATTCCATAACATTTATATACCACAATTTGTTCAGCCAATCTCCAATTGATGGGCATCCATTCAGTTTCCAGTTTCTGGCCACTACAAAGAGGACTGCCACAAACATTCTTGCACATACAGGTCCTTTTCCCTTCTTTAGTATTTCCTTGGGATATAAGCCCAGTAGTAGCACTGCTGGATCAAAGGGTATGCACAGTTTGATAACTTTTGGGGCATAATTCCAGATTGCTCTCCAGAATCACAATTCCACCAACAATGCATCAGTGTTTCAGTTTTCTCACATCCCCTCCAACATTCATCATGATCTTTCCCTGTCATTCTAGCCAATCTGAGAGGTGTGTAGTGGTATCTCAGAGTTGTCTTGATTTGTATTTCTCTAATAAATAATTATTTAAAGCATTTTTTCATATCACTATAAATGGCTTTAATTTCTTCATTAGAATATTCTTTGACCATTTATCAATTGGAAAATGACTTGTATTTTTATAAATTTGAGTCAGTCTTCTATAAGTCTTAGAAATTAGGCCTTTATCAGAAACATTAACTGTAAAAATTGTTTCCAAGCTTTCTCTTTCCCTTCTAATCTTGTCTTCATTGGTTTCATTTGTGCAAAAATATTTAATGTAATCAAAATTATTCATTTTGCATTTCATAATATTCTCTAGTTCTTTTTTGACCATGAATTCCTCTCTTCTCCACAGATCTGACAAGTAGATTATCCTTTGTTCTACTAATTTTCTCATAATGTCACCTTTTATGTCTAAATCATAAACCCATTTCAATATTATCTTGGTACAGGGTGTGAATGTTGGTCAGTGCCTAGTTTCTGCCATACTATTTTCCAATTTTCCCAGGTATTTTTGAGAGTTTTCATCCCAAAAACTGGAGTCAAACTCTAGATTACTACAATCATTGTTTGTGTCTTGTGCATATAACCTATTCCACTGATCCACCACTTTTATTTCTTATCCAGTACCAACTAGTTTTGATAACTGCCACTTTAGATTATAGCTTTAGATCTGATACTGTAAGACCACCTTCCAATGCATTTTTTTTCGTTAATTCCTTTGATATTCTTGACATTTTGTTCTTCCAGGTAAATTTTATTATTTTTTTTAACTCTATAAAATATTTTTGAGAGTTTGATTGGCATGACACTGAATATAAGTAAATTAATTTAAGTAGAATTGTCAGCCTATCAATGAGTAATTAATATTCTTCCAACTGTTTAGATCTAACTTTATTTGTATGCAAAGGATTTTGTAATTGTGTTCATATAGTTCCTGACTTTGTCTTAGCAGATAGACTCCCAGATATTTTATATAGTCAACAGTGACTTTAAATGAGATTTCTCTTTTTATCTCTTGCTGCTGGACTTTGTTGGTAACATTGAGAAATGTTGATGATTTATGTGGGTTTATTTTCTGTCCTGCAAGTTTGCAAAATTTGTTTCCAGTACTTTTTAGTTGATTCTCTAGGATTCTCTAAATATGCCATTATATCATCTGCAAAAAGTAATTATTTCCTCATTACCTACTCTAATTTCTTCAATTTCTTTTTCTTCTCTTATTGCTAAAGCTAACATTTCTAGTACATTATTGAATAATAGTGGTAATAATGGGCATCCTTGTTTCATCCTGATCTTACTGGGAATGCTTCTAGCTTTTCCCCTTTTACATATAATTCTTGCTTTGTTTTAGATAGATGATATTTATCATTTTAAGGAAAATTTCATTTATTCCTATACTCTAGTGTTTTTATTAGAACTAAGTGTTGTATTCTGTCAAATGCTTTTTCTGCATCTATTGAGATAATCATATAATTTCTGTTTTGTTATTGATATTAATTATACTAATAATTTTCCTTATATTGAACTAGCCCTGCATTTCTGCTATAACTCCCATTTGATCATAGTGTATTATTCTAGTGATAGATTCCTATAATCTCTTTGCTAATATTTTTTAAAATTTGGCAAAACTTCTTAAACTGTGAATCGCAATTTCATATGGGGTCACATAACTGAATGTGGGGGTTGCAGAAAACTTGGCAACAACAAAAGGTATCAAGATCTCATTTCTAATGTAAAAATAAAGAGGCATATCTCAGTATGTAAATTTGCTTTCATCTTTAATAAATGGTAAAATGATATGTCTACCAAATAATTGTTTTAAAATAAACTTCTCTATAACATTATCAGAAAATGTTTTATTTGTGTTATTTATTTTGTTATACCTATATGCCTGGGGTTATGTAAAAATTTCTCTGGCCGAAAGGGGTTAAGAGTAGAAAAAAATTTTAAAAGTTTAGTTTTATGGGAAGTCCCAGAATTATACAACACCAGCTGGAGAACCTGCTGAATTGGGTTCTCCTGTCTCAGTGGCTAAGGTCATCTGAGCTTTGATACAGGCTCCTCTTCATGACCCCTTCAGGCATGGGTACAAGATCAATCCAACAAAATTGCCATCCCAAAGCAACAGCCCCAGATAGCACTGAGCCACATGTTTCCCTAAAAAGTGTCAGAGGAACTCTGGCAATTTCTATAAAGGATGGCCCTTACAGCCTGCTTTCCTGCATCCTCTATGCAAAGCAACCTGCATTTATTGAGACGTGTACATGCATGAGAACTGGGTGTGAACCTGGGGAGAATTTTCACTTTTACATCATACTTTAAGATATACAAAGTACTTGCTTTACCAGAAAACTGGCAGTATAAATATATATATTTTACAGATAGTTAAAAGGGTCTCAGAAAAGTTAAGCTAGTTTTCTGGAATCACAGAATTTCATCAGTCTTGCCTTCCTTTAGTTCTCATCCATATTTAGCTTACAACAAAAAAGACTTATTCTAAAGGTGTCTCTCATCCCTATTGCTTCAGTGCTGATAGTTATAAGTAATAAATGAATGGATAGATGAGTGGACAAATTTCAAAATATTTATTAAGTGCTTACTAATATAATAAATGCTGTGTTAAATTATGCTAGGGGCATAAACACAAAAACAAGATAGACCCTGTGCTCAAGAGTTTAGATTGTAGTAGTATGGGATGACGTATATAAAGGAATAGTGGCTTAAAAGTGAAGGGCATTTTGGTTTGGTAACTCACAGGGATAATGTGTGAAACCATTGGGAAATCATTTGACAAGTCCTTTCCATCAGCAATGGTATACTAAAATTTAAATGAGCTTCTGTTATGTTATTAAATTGTTGCTTCATCTCTCATTTTTTGAGACCCTTGGGATGTAGAAAAGTTGCAATTTGGGAAATAAGAGCTGGAGTCCATTTGGGAAAGTGAGTAACAGGAAATAATTTTCAATTTTATATCTATTCAACAAGAACCTGATAAGTGAAAGTCATTGTGATAAAGACTGCCTGGGGAGAAATCTTCCCCCCTTGGGTTTCCTCCAACAGTTCTGTACAAACCTAACTGACATGGTACATCTACCTCCACTGAGAGATCTCAAGTTGGTTCCTATAGCTTAATATTCTCAGAATTCAAATCCCATAGATTATTGATCTAAAACAGAGAGAAGTTATTTGCTCAAGATCATGCAAAAAGTGAGCCTCAGAGATGATATCTGAATGCAAGTCGTCAGATCCTAGACATGATCCTTTTGCCATACAAATTCACATGGAAATTTCATGTTAGCTTCACAGCTAAGAACTCTGCAAAAGGAAAAGAGAATTACATCTCAGTAAGGATAGGATTCTGGGGAAGGAGAAAGAGTAGAAGGAAAATGAAAGAATAGATGGACTAAGACAACAAAGAAACCTGAGATTTGTTAGTGACACAAACCTATTTTATTTAATTTTTTTCTAATTTCTTTGAGACCAAGAATGCTGTACTGAAGACTAATTTGCATTTGGGGGCTTCTATATTTATGGTAGCATTATTCTATTTAAAAGCATTACCCAATTTTGAAACAAAAAAGAAAAGAAACTGTTGAGGAAATTTGCATCACAAAATGAATTGACTCAAGAAGAGATATTCTGATAGATAACTCTGATGTGTTCAGATCAAACACAGGCAAGGGATGAGCAATCCTCCAGCACAGCTAATTTTGTTTAATAGCAAATCATTTTATATCTCTGGGTCTTGGTTTCTGTATCTATAGAACTAAGTGGTTGGGCTAGATAACCATTAAGGTTATCTTCAGCTTGAAGACCTGTGAGCCCATGAACATCATCATTACATTGTAATTATTGTGATTTTTAAAAAAAATCCTCCTTGGACTGATCCTGCAGCCTTCATTTTAATTCAAACAGCAAAAAACTCTAGGGGGACAATCTCATCACTCCACCTGTTACCACCTTGTAGCATCTGTTGAGCCTTATGTCATTCATTTATGCAACAAGTAAGCAAGAATCTATTAAAAACCTACTATGTGCCAGGTACCACTCCAAGTACTAAAGTAATAAAGTGGAAAAAAATAGACTCTGCCCTCAGAGATCTTACATTCATCTAAATGAAGGAAGACAAGATATACACAGATATTTCAATACAAATTATATACAACAAAATTTCAGAGTGGGAGTAGGATAAAAATAACTTGGGGGATCAAGAAAGGCTTCATGAGGATTGAAGGGAATAAGGGATTCTAAGATGTGGAGGAAACCATTCTAGGCAGGGGAAACAGCCAATACACAATCCTGGTGATGGGAGGTGATGGGTGAACAAGAAATAAGTCACCTTGACATGAATATAGTGGGTGATAAGGAATAATGTATAATCTTGGAAAGAATGTTAGGATAAAAAGACTGAACACCAAATTAAGGGATTTGTATTTTATCTAGATGAAACAGGGAGCCACTGAAACTTTTTAAGCTAGGACCTGACATGCTAGGACTTATACTTTATGAATATCAATTTGGGCACTGTGTCAGAGTCTCTGATGTGATGAAAAGGGTCAGGAGCCCTTTTGGGAGATCTTTCACTTCTCTACCCATTAACAAAAATCTGAGAAACCCACCTGGTACTCTGATGGTGATTCCCTTTGCAAGTAGAGTTCACAAAAATCTAAGGAGAAAAGTTTTATGCTACAAAAAGAAAAGAAAATAATGTATCTATTAATGAACAAATTACTCCCCAGAAATCTATATATAGATTATTTCATTTGCTGACTAGCACACCCTAAGTCTTTCTATGAGCAGACATTGTCTTTCAGGTTCTTTACCGGGTAGCATCTCCTCCAGCTCTGGCAGCTCAATAGATGGTATCAACATGATTCCCACTATGATTTCTTTTGCATTATTTTCCACCATGATCATAGAATTATAGAATCATAGATTTCAAATCAGAAAATTTGGCTTGTGGAATCATAGAGCTAGAGCTAGAAGAGACTCCAGAAATCATCTAATCCTACAGATTAGATAGGATTTTTACAGATAAGGAAACTGAGTCCCAATCACGTGAAATGGCTTGCTGCACAAGCAATTGTAAAGATTATCTAAGTCAACCCTCTTCTTTTTAAAAATAAAATTTTATTGCTATCCTTTATATTTTTATAACCTTTATTTACCAATATATCTCTTCCCATCTCTTTTTTCTTTCCAGAGCTATCTCTTTTAACAAAGAATATAAAAGATGAAAAAAAAAAAAAACCAGTAGCATAAAATTAATCACAAATCAAAAAAGTTTATTTATCAGCTGTAGTGTTCCACACTCATAATTCCACACCTTTGCAAAGAAGAAAAGAAGGTACCTTTTCATATCTCTTCATTGAAGCCAAGCAGCAAAAATTGAGTCCCTAAGGGCTATCTTCCCATATTATTATCTCAACCTGACACTGGAAATTAGCAGAACAACTTGAATTTGCAAATTCACTTTCTCAGTGCCCCCAGCCTGCTAAATTTATATAAAATGTAGAAATTTAGGGAAGGCTTTAGTGGACTTAGTAATTTTATCTAGAAATGGAACTCAGGATGTTTGGGATCTGATAACTATTATATTATATTATCAAAAATGTGAAATATGGAAGTTTTAGACATGTGGTTTCTCAGGATGGGACCACACCTGGAAAGGTATCCTTAGCCTATCCTTCTCAACACTAAAGAGGGAAAATAGTACCATCAGGAATTTCTGTCAGTGCAGCTGTGGAGCACCTACCTAGTTTTACATCCATTTTTTCTGTCCCCTCCTTTTGGTACTCCATTCAACTCATTTTGCCCATCTATCTTAGGAAAAAAATTTTGTTTTGTTTTGGTTTTTGATTTTTTTTTTTTTACTTAGGGAAGTTTCCCCCCTAGTAAATGCACTAAAAACACCCTCTCCAGAGGCCATGTGATAATAGCATCAAAACCTACAGTGTTTTATATGGAAAGGAAAAGTAGTCTCTGCACTAAAGTATCCACATTCTAATGTGGAAAAGTTGGTGTTATTTATTTGTTTTAGTCCTGCATCCTTGACAATACCTTTTCTATTTTTTCAAACATTCTTGAGTCAGAGATCCTAGAAGGCAGTTGATGTGAGATCATGAAATGAGTTCTTCCTCCATATTCTTCATTCTTTCCCCCAAATAAAACCTAGAAGATCTGTTGGGCTGGGGTGTGTGAAGTAATTAATTTTCTTCTGGTGCAATCCATATAAGTGACCATGTTGTTTCCACCCATATCCTTGGTTGTGGTGCATTATTGCTGCTTTCCTCTTCTATTGTTTTTTTTTTTTGTTGTTGTTGTTGTTGTTGTTTTTTTGATACTCCAGGGCAATAGGTACAGAGAGATCCTTTTAGTAGATAGTTCATAGGATCACAGGATTTAGAGCTTGAAGGCACATTAATCTAATCTCTTATTTTTTCATTGATGAAGAATTGATCTTTCAGAGAGAAAGTAACCTTGCTAAGCTATGCAGACAGTAAATGCCAAAGACTAGGATCTGAACTTAAGTACTCTGATTCCAAATCCTGAGCTCCACTATAACATAACAGGAAACCAGAAAAGTGGAGGGAATCACTCAGGCTAGAAAGTTCTAACAATGCTCAACATTACCTTGAAAATAGTCCTTGCATCATTGAGTTGGATGTCACAATCCTGCTATCTCAACTGGAGCTCAGGACAATGCATTTGGTTCCTAGAAGTAAAGATTTAATCCTTTCCAAGATTCCACTTGGAATCACCTAAGTCCTTCAGTTAGAATAATTTCAATCCAAGGGATCTTGTTTATGCAGCTTGGTTTCTGGTCAACATGACTTTTAATTCAAGTTTTTGCCTTATGTCAAGGTAGGGTGGTGGTTCAATTAAGATGCAATTGAGCATAATGAATAGAGCACTGAATCCCAAGTCAGAAATACCTCAATTTTAATCTTCCCCTTGACACTTTCAAGCTACGTGAGGAATACTGGGTAAGCCAATCAATCAACAAGAATTTATTAATAATTAATAAATTATTTTTCTATGGCACAGTGCTAAGTTCTTTACAAATATTATCTCATGTGACCACTAAAGCATGGGGGTGTATGCTTTGAATCACAAAGAATGGTTGTCTCTAGAGAAGATGTCCAAGCAAAAGCAGCCAATGGTAGATGGTGAAAAAGCTGACATTTACATAGGACAGTAATGTCTGCAAAGCACTTTGTTTCTATCATCTCATTTGTTAGGTCCTGCAAGTATTTATGTCTCTTTTACAGGTGAGGAAGCTGAGGCTCAATCTTGCCCATGGTTCCACCATCAGTAAATTTTGGAGGAGGAATTTATCTCCAAGTCTATCCTGACAACAACGTCTGGGATTTTTTCACTGTCGCCTTCATTGTCAATTTCACTCAGGTCAATTACAGAAAGAGCATCCGTGCTCTTCTCCTAGGTACTTGTGGGGAGGTCAGATTACATACCTTTTGCCAAGATATGGAGGAGAGAGGAAGTATCGTGGCAGGGAAGGATGCTCACAAAGAGACAGAACAATTCAACTATGGGAGCAGAAAGGCAGCAACCACTGCTGATGGCTTTAAACAAGGACACCTGTCTCCTTCCAACTCCAAGACTGCTTAAAGATATAAAGAGTTCAATTCCTGGGGTGGTTTCCATAAACTGGCCCTTAAACTATGACTATGCATTTTAAATTTCTCAGCAGGATGGAGGGCAAAAGAGTCAGATGGGATTTCTTCGGCAGCTAGGTGGTATAGTGAATGGAGTGTTGGGGTGGAAATCCAGAAAGCCTGAGTTCAAATGTGACCTTGATGAGCAAGTTACTAAAGTAAGTCTCAATTTCCTCTACAGTAACAGCATCTATCACATAAAACTGTTATAGGGATCAAATAAGATCAAACTTGTTAAGTGTCTAACATAGTGTCTGTTACATATTAGATATTAAATATATGCTTAATCCCTTCCCCTTATTCTTTGTGACAAAGCAGTACAGCTTTGGGTTATGTAGTTAACTAAATAGCTTTCCCCATTTGTCTATATTTACATGCCTGTGTTGTATGTGTCTCTGGAAAGAGTCTTGTGCATTTAATTACTCGGAAAGTCTTCATTGAAGAATATTTCGAAGGGCAGGTCAGTAACTCTGTTACAAGAGAGATAACAGCCACAGCATTGATAAAAGCTTCTGAAATTTTCCCTTTTCTCTCATACATTTATATCAAGGATTGTGGGATTCCAATGGTACAAAAGGGAAAAGGAGGAAAAAATAATGACAAAATGAAAATTAAACAGAGACTGGGGAGAATTCTTGGTAAGCTTTTAAAGTGAAGAGAATGCAAAACAGAATTAGAAACCAGAAATAGAGGAAGGCAGGGAAAATAGGTAATTTTCAAAATAAAGATAGAGATGAGAAGATCAGAAACAATGTGGTGTGGTAAAGTGAATGCCAAATTTGGGAGCTAGGAAATGTAAGTCCTAATTCAGGGTCTGCCACTAAGCACCTATATTATCTTGTATAAATCCTTCTTTTCTCTAGATTTTTCCCTCATCTATAAAATGAAATATCTGGACCCACATACAAAATTGGTCAGAAAATAAGATGGTTCAATGAAAGGATAGTTTGTTCTAATGAAGTATGTTGTTTAATCATTTCTGAAAACAATTTCTGGTGCATACTTTCCTATATGGTTTTAATTTTCAAGTCTTTCTCATCACCCTGTAAAATCACGGGGCAAATACAATCAGTAGACAACCTACATATCTATCTCTGAAGAAAGAAAGACTAAAAACAGTTTTAAGTTTACTTTCAAAAAGGTAACTTTTCAGAAACAAGGGAGGAATAAGAATTGAGTTGGGAACTTAAAGCACTATTTTTCTTGATTGAAAGTGCAAAAAGTGTATGTTTTCCCAGATATATTTCTATTTTTTAAAAATAGGATCCTGGAGAGGGTAATATCAAGCCAAAAAATAATGGTAGCTGCTCAGGCACTAGAACATCTAGATAGGAGAGATTATTTGTATACAAAGGAGTACCCCTCAAATTATACTGCCTGGATAATTTCCTGTCCTTCCTATATAGATGATATATTCCTTAGGGAAAATGTCTTAGGAGATTCTAGCAAATCATTTTCCCCCTCCATCCTATTAATATTTTTCCCTGTCTTTGTTCTTCACCTCATCTTTACAAAGAAAAAGATGATGGGAAAGAAATATGCTCAGTACCACCATGGTCTATGTCTTTTGCAATTATCTTCTGCTTCCCTAACTCTTTTCTCTTCTCTTTACCTAGGCCCAATCACATGCTTTTACCTTTTCTTTCTTTTTAAACTTCTACTTACAAGCATACTTTTGAGTTTGTTTTGCTTATAACTAATCTCTCCCTCAAAATTCCCTCCTTGTTATTTTCTTCATCCCCTGTTGAGTTTGTTTTTGTACAACAAAGCTTTGTGTTTTATGTGGCATTCATGTGTGTATATGTGCATGTGTATACTATCTTCATCTGAGTGTTTCAAAGTAAGGTTCAAATTTTAACAACTTCCCCCACCCCATCTTTGTTTAAATAAACTGCTTGCACAAACATATTAAGTGAGATAATAAATTCTCCCCTTATCTCTTCCCCTTTCTACTCCAGAGTATTCCCTTTTCGCTCTCTTTTTTTTTCCTTCTTTTAAGCTTGTCAAAATATAATAAAAACATTCCTAGAGGATCTGTCTTATTTAACTCCTCTGTGAAGTTATTTTAAAAAATAAACCAATGGTTAATTGCTGGGGATTTTGAGTTATACCTTCAAGACTGAAAGTCATTAGACCAATTAAATAGAATTTAGAAGTGTGTGGTGAGAAATTTATGCCACTTCTCAATGAATTGGCTGTCGGTGGGTATTCTAAAATTTGGTTAAAGTCTATTATACTCTATCATTAGCAAGTTAATTGGCACAAGAGACCTGTATTGAAACTTGGCCCACAGATTGATTTCTGAGTACAAGTCCAGTGAGGTTCTATTAAAGGAAAGGAGAAAGCTAGAAAAGGAGTTTAGCTTGCATTTTCAGACAATATAAGTATGGAAGAATAATCCTAAATAAGTTTATAGGTAAATCCGGTTTGTGGTCAGGGAAATCCCCTAAGCATTCCTGAGGGAAATCCCCATTTACAGTTATAACTGAGCAAAACCCTTTGGGCCTCTTTATGAACTATAATTTAAGAAGTACCAATTGAAAGATGGAAGAGGGAGAGGTGACCCATCAGAATGTTAAAACAGGGGCCATTCTAGACAATTGAAAAGGCATAGTCCTATCTGAAATAATGAAAACAAAAAATAAATCAGCAGGTAGAATGGTATCTCAGGAATGAGCTTTAGATTTTTAAGAAAAAGTCTGAGTTTAAATTCTGGCCATGCTATTTATTGCATGTGATATTGTGTGATCTTAATTTCTCAGAGCCTCAGTTTCTTTGCGTATAAATCTATGGAATTGGATTGAATGATTTTAAAAGACAACTTTAAAGACAATCCCTGTCACATGAAGAATGTTCTAAGATGAAGGTTCTACATGTAAACTATTTCAAAAGCTAGTATGATTAACAAACCTGAGTTTACAAATTGAGGAAGAAGGAATATTAGGCAGGGGGATGATAGGTAAGCTAATTATTTATTTATAATCCTCAGGTTGGAAAAATAAGAACAATTGTTGGACATGCTAACAAAATATTGGAGTCATTCTCTAAGCACTCCACAAATATGAAAATGGTAACTCATCCAATATAGACAGAAAAGAGATATTTTGTCAGGGACCCATTGTGACTCTTGCCCCAGAATATTTGAAAACTGACGTTCTTATGTCAAGTGAAAGGGATTTTATCCTGCCTAAAACTTCGTGGAGACTTTTGCAGTATGTACAAAAATATTAAGATCAACGGAGAATGAAATTATCTGCAACCTATTGGGGCATATACTAGATTCTCATTTTTGATGTCATTCTGGAGTTGTAATTAGAAAATTTGATTGACAGGTTGGGTTAGACTAGATTCTTGATCTCTGGAAGCTCACCAATAAAGCATTATATTTGCTGCCCTGTTGGGCAAGTTCTCCATTAGTTAGAATCAGAATTAGGACTTGATGAGAATAAGGTGAGACTTATATGAAGCAAGACCCAGGTGCTATTAATTTTATCACATCCTGATTGCTGCATGTAACAGCACAAAGTATTCATAACTACAAGGCAGGATGTCATTTGGGTTCCATAATCTTTATGTGAAAGTGAAGAAGGGACCTGGAAACTCTAAAACTCCTTGAAGGAGAAAAATCTCCTTCAACTCTGCCTGTGAGAGACCACCCCAGGTAATCAGATAAAGTGGTTTATCTAGTTGGGATTGGTTCAGTCCTGAGCTAAAACAATTCCAACCCTATTGAATTAAAGGGACTCATTCAATTCTATTCAAATTCCAGCCCAAGGTGAAACCCAGCTTGTAGATAAAAAAAAAAAAAAAAAAAAAAAAGCCAACTTGGAACAACTCCTTGCAGAGGTCCTCACATGCCAGACTATGCCATGCTATGTCAAGGAAACCTCTGCCCACTGGAATGATATTCTCTTCCAGTGCTACCCTTGTTGGGATCTCTCTACTAGAAACTTTACTTCTTTGTCAGACTTTGCCTCTAAGGAATCCAGCCTTTCTATTCTTGCACAGTAAAGGCTGACTTCCCAATGCCAATAATAAACCTCTTTTATTGGTCTAGCTTTTTCAGGTCTGTAAATTCCTTTACAGAGGATCTTTGTGCCTCTAAAAGGGGGGTTCCCCAAAACTCCCTATCCTTGCGCCAAATCCCAAGGTGTTGCAGGGGAGCCAAATCTCTCCATTTAGTTTTCTGAACCCCAAACCTGCCACTAGACCTTATCATTTAACTCCCTGACCATCAAGAACCCTAATCTCATTTTGGTTCCCTAAATCTAGACCTCATCATTTGGTTCCCTGACAAAAGGGAACCCCAAAATCTAAACCTCATCAAAAGTATTTTGCAATAGTGTGTGGTACGGAAATGGTGAGGGATCACCATTTAATAAAAAAAGCTGGAGAGAGCTCTAGAGAAAAGCAAAGTTTATTGTACATTCTCGCGAGAAGGGCGTCCCACTCTTCGAGTAGACTATCGAAGAGAGGAAGCGCCTCCTGTGGGCAGGACAGCACCTTTAATCCCTAACGCAAAACGCCCCCTCCCACCACTGACCCTCATCCTCATTGGCTGAGAGTCTTACATTCTAAACGCGAGATCTACCCATGAAATTGAACTTGACCAATAAGTACATAGTTGCCCATATTTGGATGAAATAGGGAGATGTCATAGGAGGGCAAGGCAATGCCCTTCAGAGTCCTTCAGGCCTACTCGAACTCTGAAGTAGATGAAGCCTTACTCGATTTTCACAACTGTCTTGAAAGATCTCACCTCATCTCATTCAGTCCCTCCTCTTATTTTGTACACTGAGATCTCTTCAAATTTTTTGTAACATAATTTCACATTTCCTATGAATTCCTCACTTCCTTCTGGTTTCTGTTGGCCTTGGGCCACAGGCTCCACCCTTACCTTTTAACAGCATCTATTTAACAGACCCTTCAGCTTTCTCTTCCAACCTGATCATTCCAGATGATGAGTTTTGGACAATTCTGGTTATTAATCTGATCAAACAAGGGATGTAGATAGGGAATAATATAACACCACTAAAAGCTATAAGGCCCAACCAAAGGAGCTGCTTCCACCAGCTTCCCAAACCAGGACCATCTAGAAGTATTGAACAGTGAGGGTCCAAGTCTGTACAGGAACATGAGCAAGTTTCCTAAAGTTCTTAGTGATTTCCTTCACTAGATTACCATTGTTACCAATCTTTATACAACATGTGGATAAATTTAGTTTAGCACAAACTCTCCCTTCCTCAGCCAACAAATAATCCAGCACAAGTCTATGTTGTAAAACAGCCTCTCTGGTTTGAGTAGCTTCATCAGCCAAAAGATGTAGTGCCTCAGCTGTCTGATTGGTGATAATCTCTACAACTGCCTGAAGCCTAATTATCCTGTTCAACATGTATATTGGAGTTCTATATCCCCAACTTCCATCTTGAGCCCAGGTCGCTGGCCCATACTCTTTGACTATTCTTTCTGGAGGCTAGGCCTCACCCCAACCATTTGCATCTCCAGTCCAAGTGATGGAGGTATCTAAACTCCGTTTCTCCCTTCCCAAATTATCATACAACTGAATCCCTAAATATTGGTTTGCCTGTTCGGGAAGAAAGAAAAATCTTGGCCTTATTAGTCCAATATAACAATTCCCTGTCCAATTGAGAGGCAGATGAGTATAGGCAGTTAAACCACAGATCCAATAATGACCCTTTAGAGCAGGTTGTTCCCTTGGAAATATGTCTGAGCTATTCCTTGTAAAAGGGTAATATTGTTGGTCTCTCGTCCCTAGGGGGCTTCCCCCACAAAGGGGTCATACTGGCATTTCCATAAACCTTGCTCTTTTCTCCAACTACAATTGGCAACTGGCCACTGGCCTGTTAGATTAGAGGTACTCCAAAATGTGGAAAACAGAGTCCCATGTTGCCCGGGTGTCCCTGGGGTGACATTATACCAACCCCATTGGTAACTGTACCCAATGTATATGTTCCCTTTCCTCTTATTCTCTTTTATACATCTCAATACATCCCATTCTACTTCACTACACTCAGCAGTAGTGACTTGTTGATAGCAATATCCCTGCTCTCCTATTTCTGGGAGAACATCCAAGGTACAGTCTTTCTAGTCCTTCCCACACTTCAATTGAGGATTCCTCCCCGTATCCCGCCAATATTTAGACATTTTTGTACAGTCAATTGTCTTTGGCCTCAGGTCTGTTCTCGAATAGGTCCACTCACAAACACTATTTCCCAGCTTCAAACCTCGTCCTGTCTGATTTAAGCAGTATTTCCCTTTCCTATCTTTGGTCAATGACCACTGATGTTTCTCTTCTAAATTCCAGAAACCGGTCCCATTATGAATTTGGGATCTGTTGCTAAGGATCCAGGCTGGGCTTAGGGGGACAGGTACCCATGGCCATTGGTTCAATTGTTGGGATCCACCACAGATCCAACAATTTGATAAGTTAAATGTCCTCCCTATATTCTGCATGAGCAGGAGAAATTGGTTCTCATCTCTAGAAGGTCATAAGGAAATAGATAAACCCAAAGCTTAGGGAGAGCCTCATAATGTTCAACTATTATAACACCGTGAAGTTAAGGTGAACTTCCCAAAGGAAAATATATCAAATCACAAACAGGCAAAGAGACCCAAAGTAAGAAAAGTCATACAGTTACAATTCCCATTCAGTGGAGGTCCCCTCCTCTTATGTAATTGGAGGTCTCCCCTGTCTTCAACTGTCCACTCTGATAAAGGTGGCGCCACAGGTCCTTTTGTCCTGGTGTGGTGTGTCCAGCCTCGTTCCTGGGTGCGAATCGCAGTATCTGAGGTCAGTATCACTTGGTAGGGTCCATCCCAGCACGGAGTCAGCTTCTTGGATCAGCACCCAATCACCAACCTGAATTCTATGAACAGGGAAACCTAGAGGAGGAGTCTGAGCTATTAGCCCTTTTTGTTGAAGTCCTTGCAAATGTTCCAGCAATGATTTAACATATCTCTTAACAAACAAATCCTTAGTTTCTAAAATAGGGTCCCAGTCTCCCTTAGGATAAGCCTGGAAAGGATGACCATACAATAATTCATAAGGTGAAAGCCCAATATCTCTACGCAGCTTGGTCCTGATTCTAACCAGAGCGAGAGGAAGGCATTTCGTCCAAGGTAGTTGGGTCTCTAAAGATAACTTAGTCAGCTGCCGTTTTATTTCTTGGTTCATCCTTTCTACTTTCCCAGAAGAGGGAGGATGCCAAGGGGTGTGAAGATCCCAAGTGATTTCTAAGGCCCTAATCAGATTCTGCAATACCTGGGCAGAAAAATGTGTTCCCTGACCCGAGTCTATCCTCTCCACCATTCCGTACCTAGGAATAATTTGTTCTAATAAGACCTTACTTACTGTCGAGGCAGTTGCTCGGCCTGACGGGAATGCCTCCACCCATGAGGTCAGATGGTCCACTATGACCAGCAAGAACTCGACCCACTGGTGGCAGCTCAGTAAAGTCCACCTGGATGCTTTGGAATAGTCTGATTCCAGGAGGTCGTCCCCCTTTTGGAAGCTGGCGTTGGGCAGCCCTGTTAGTCCTTCGACAAACAAGACAACCGTCCACCAGTTGTCGAGCCATAGTATATAGGCCGGGGGAAACATACCTTGTCAGTATAGCATCACACAGGTTTTGGACATCCCAGTGACTGCCCTGGTGCAGTTGCTGAAGGATTTGCCTCATACTTGCTTTGGTCAGTACCTCTCTGCTGTCAGGTAAGAGCCATCGTCCTTCCGAGTTCTCAACTGCTCCGAGAGTTGAGGCTTTCTCTTTTTCCTCCTGAGTAAAACTAGGAGAGGGTAGACTAGGGGGAAGTACAGGTATCAAAGCCATTATATGAGAGATTTCCTGATCTCCGGCTCCCTTGGCCTCCCGGTCTGCTAATCTATTTCCCCTTACCTCAAAAGAATTTCCCATCTGATGTCTCTTTACATGTATTACTGCTATATTCCTAGGAGTCAGAATATTTTCTAGTATCTCTCTGACTAGTGTATGATGAACCAGTTCTTTACCTTTACTGTTTACATATCCTCTTTCCTCCCAAATCCTCCCAAATACATGCACCACACCCCAGGCATATTTAGAATCAGTATATACATTCCCATCTTGGTCACACAATAATTTTAACGCTTGATTTAAAGCATACAATTCACAGCAATTCACAAGTTTGAGCAGACCAATGGGCAGGTAGACTGCCCTTGGTAACAGTGGAAGTTCTAACAAACCCATTTCTTTTCCCATTTACCATCCTAGAAGAACCATACATAAATTCTAAACAAATATTTATCATAACCTTGTGTTGATAACAATAAGGAATTTGTCCCAATGAGTTTATATCCAAGTAGATCTTTCATAAGTGAACATTATTCATACAAATCAGTTTGTTTTTAAAAACATCCAATGCAAATACAATCATATACAGAATGTCTAATTCCACACAAGAGAATTCAAGAAGTTTTGATAAGAGATTCCCATTAACTTGTAATGGGAGAGACATTCTGCTATTCTGAAACATAAGGTCTTATCAAGTATTCTGATAGAGGCAGGGGGGGGGGGGGTTTGGCAGAACTAAGAGGCAAGGAAACTGAGGCAGGACTGAGTCAGGACAATAATTCAAAGTTAAAACATAAGCTAGCCAATCATAGTCTAGCAAATTTTCAGCTAGAGTCCCCTGTAAAGGCCTTTTGTCTCTGCAGCCTTCTCCAAACCCAGCATCTGCTAAAATCAGGTGTGTCTAGCTAGTGGACAGGTAAAGAGCTTTTTCAACTTTTTGCAGCCTCTCCCTTATCTGTAGAGACAAGAGAGCGAGACAAAAGGAGACCTTTTGTCAATCGCAGCAATTCTTAAAAGAATTGTGCCGAGCATAGAGCTCTAACAACGATCCAGGCCAGAAGCAGCCTGGATGTCCGGTGCAAAAAAAGAAAAAAAATCTTTTACCTTTTCCAGAGTTCCATTCAGTACCCAAATTATGTCTATTTTCGAGGTCCTTCATCAGGGAACCAAAATGATGAGGTAAGCAAAGAGTAAGTAGTTTCCAATTAGGCCTGAACTGAAATAAGACATCAGTTTTTCCCAATTTTCTGACCAGTTGAAATCTCAGTTTCCCTTCCCCCCCCTGTTTACAGAAATTATCATATTATACACAACAGACTAGTAAATTTCCCAAAATAGCAATAGTCATACAGTTTTATACAGCAATAATTCTGTTCTCCAGGGGACAAAAAGGAAGCAGGATTAAAATTTTTGCAAATAACCCTATCAAATTATCAGATCAGATTAAAATAATCTTTAAACAAGGAGACTATCATGCATGTAAATAAATATTGAATAACTTGTTTTCAGAAAACTTCAGTTCCAACTCCTTAGAACAGTTATAGACTTGAAAAATAAAAATAAAACATTCAGTTATCAACACCATATAAATGTAGGCTTTTCCTTTAAACAGTAGAAATAATTAATATCTAAATCAGCAAGGAGGTGCAGTTATTAAAAACAAAAAACCCCACTATACTTAATGGGAGGGACCTCTCCACGTGGTCACCCTTCCCCCACACCACCATGCTTCCCGACCCAATATATCATAGCTCCATTTAAACTATTAATTACTTTTACAAATCAATCTTTCCTGTCCCGCCTTTAAGTAAATATATATGTATATATTTTTAAACTTTACACTTCAATGTTTGCACGTAACTGACCCAAATTTCATAAAACTTAATACATGCCCAACAGAGCTGACAAACACTTAAGGCATAGCTCAGTTACAAATTACCCAATTACCTCTAGCAAACATACCATCGAAGTAGGGAGATACAACCACAACCTCCCCTAAGTAAGCTACCAGCATTGTTTTAAAAACCTATGTTTTAACTTAAAATCCCAATCACAGCTTTAATTCCCAATAATATAAAACTACTTTGCTATCATATTTAAAACAATGAATTTCACTAAATAGCGGTTTCTTTCCCCTTGCCCATGTGGCCCTGCTGCAGTCAGGACACGTGGGAGGAAGAGGAAGGAAGCCACCATCTTCACTGGCTCAATCCCACAAACTTCCCGATGTACAGGGTTTCTGATCCCAAATGGGATTTACTAACAGCTATTTCTGGTCAGCTGAAACGACCCCTGCTTCAAAAGACCTAGTTCTCCTCCCCGCCCGAAGGCCTCTGGAAGGGCTAATGGAATTAAATCCTCTCAGGTCCTTCCTTTCAGGTACCATTTAATCCTTTTGGCACCACCAGTCTGCAACAAAACAACAATACCTTATCATCTTTTTCTTGCTTTTTATTTTTCCTCATATTTTGGCAGTTTGTTCCAATTACTTAATTTATCTCCCAAGGGAATATCTATCGGTATTTTCTGATATTTTTCTCATTTCTCTCCGCGAGGGCTGGCTGGGACTAGGCCACACCCATTGAATTTGGAAGGAGTTTAACAGACTCCTAAACGCCCAAACACGCTAACAGTCGCCTGTTAACTCAGTCACCCAGGAAGGCCTAGCTCTCTTCCTGTCTACCGTCTACAGCCCCCTCCAGAACCTATAACTAGACTCAAGGGGCTTCACAGGACGCTTACCTCTGGGTTGCTGCGCAACAAATTACTTGACTGATCTGTCCTCCACCAACCGGTTGGGATTTTCACCGCGGAGTTTCCGTTGCTTTTCTCTAAGTTTCTCCACTTCGGGTCCACTCTACGTCAGGGAGCAAGGAGAAGCCCCTGGAAGCTGGCGGGCTGCCTAAATCAAGGCAGGGCGCCATCCCACTAGCACCCAGGAGTTCACTTACTCACCGAGTAAAGGATCCGGACTAGCCCCCAAACTGTGTGGTACGGAAATGGTGAGGGATCACCATTTAATAAAAAAAGCTGGAGAGAGCTCTAGAGAAAAGCAAAGTTTATTGTACATTCTCGCGAGAAGGGCGTCCCACTCTTCGAGTAGACTATCGAAGAGAGGAAGCGCCTCCTGTGGGCAGGACAGCACCTTTAATCCCTAACGCAAAACGCCCCCTCCCACCACTGACCCTCATCCTCATTGGCTGAGAGTCTTACATTCTAAACGCGAGATCTACCCATGAAATTGAACTTGACCAATAAGTACATAGTTGCCCATATTTGGATGAAATAGGGAGATGTCATAGGAGGGCAAGGCAATGCCCTTCAGAGTCCTTCAGGCCTACTCGAACTCTGAAGTAGATGAAGCCTTATGTTTTCACAACTGTCTTGAAAGATCTCACCTCATCTCATTCAATAGCAATTCAGTCTCAAGACATCCACCCAGATGATCTGAATACACTGAGGCAGCCAGAAATGAGAAATGAGACAACCATACTTGCAGATATGTAAATAGATAGACACCATTCTCCTGTTCCTCAATATCAGCAAGACATACATGGGACAGCCGTCTCATTAAATGCAGGTCTCATGGTACAGCTGGGGTTTATAACATCAGTAGCTATTTCTAGTTAGATTCATAATTACTTGTAGTAATATCTTATTGAGAGTATGTGGCCATTGGTGGCCAATGCCATGTTATGACTGCTATAGTTCATTTCAATATTTTAGGTGATAATCATGTATTAATTTTTGGATTAAGACTAAATAATAGACCAAGGCCCTGCACATAAGTAGAACTATTTATTATTAATTATATGCTGAAACTTCCAGTTCTAGGCAGCTAAGTGGTACAGTGGATAGAGAATTAGGCCTGAAGTCAGAAAAACTCATTTTCTTGAGTTAAAATTACTCAGATACCTGGGCAAGTTATTCAGTTTCTGTTATTCTGTTCCTCTCAGTTTACTTATCTGTAAAGTGACCCCAATAAAGAAGTGGCACTTAATTTAAGTGTATTAGAGGGTATTGTGACCTTTTAGCTTTCATGACAAGTTAGTATTTTAAAGTATAATTTTTTAAAGTTCTGAGGTCCTACCTTAACTCTCATCAAATTGGCAAAGCTAACAGAAAAGGAAAATGATACTTGTTAGACTAGGCTATGTATGCTGAGCCGAAGAAGAACACTAAAGTACTGTAGAAACAATACTAATTAGTACTGTTTTACTAGTGTACTGTCATTAAAGTGTGCACGGCTCTTTGGTCTGAGGATACAAGTTCTGGACCAGCACAGAAGCCAAGGGCTAAGGTCCTTCCACAGGCCTACATGGACTCAGAGGGGAGAGGGACCAATAGCTAAGTCTCTTAGATTTTGTGAGTGAAGAAGTCCTATCACCAGAGCAGTGAGCATGTGGAGAAGGGGCTAGGCTGTGTTGACTCAGCCTTTATAAAAATACATCCAATTTCATTACATGGCCAGTGGGAAAGGGCTCCTACATGATTAACAGATGGGGACCAGTTACAGAATGATTAGATGTTCTATAACTCCACAATCTAGCTAAGACCCTTCCTTTATGTGTCATTATGACTCAGCTGGAAGCAAGTCCTCAGCCTGTCCATGTGGGGAAGTTGCAAAGACCCAGAGAATGAAGCATCAGTAATGGGATCCCTTTCAGTGACATTAGACATCCAACAGCATGAACCCGTTTTTAGCCTTTATTGTTGTTTGGAGAAGCGAGATCTCCTTGTTCCAAAAGCATTTCTGCAAAGTTTTGACTCATTTGTGATGTGCTCTGATGAGATCTATTAGTTCTCTTCCTCTTTATTTGACAGATGTGAAGCAAGAAATGATAAGATTATGTACACTGCAGGTTCATTATCTGTATCTGATGTTTTTGCTTAATTGTTTTTCTTTGTCACAGGATAAATAACTTTTGAAAAGACAAATTAAACTTTTTTAATTAAAAAAAATCCTTTTTCTTCTTTTTGGCAAGGAACTATTCATATTTGTTTTGGGGGTTTGTGTATGTGTGTGTGTGGGGGTGTATGTGTAAGAGTGTTTTGAGACAATCTGGGTTAAGTGACTTGCCCAGAGTCACACAGCTAGTAAATGTCTGAGACCACCTTTAAACTCAGTTCCTCCTGATGTCAAGGTCTGTGTCAAGGTCTGTGTTCTATCCACTACACTACTTAGCTACCACAGAATGTTCATTTTTCTACAGATATTTAAGGTGTAGGCCTTGTGTTTAGATACTATTTTATGAATTTTTGTCAGGATATATTTCAAATCTGTTATGTTCTATTTTTGTCTTTCCACAAGTGTGCATTAAAATATTGCAAAGATATCAATGGCTTTAAATATAGTCCTCCCATTGAATTCTGCACTCAGAATGCTAACGTTATTTAGTGATAAGTTTTTCTTAGATAGCTTTATCCTCAGTGTATCTTCCCTGGAGGAAGTCAAAGAAATTATAAGTTCATTGCTTCAGTTTGACCACTGGCTTAAAGTTTGAAATCTCCAGTTTTTATTTGCCTCTTCCTCCCTTCTTTTCCTTACCATTCCTTATAACGTCACCACTTCCTAACAAGGCAAAAACAAATATCAGAGGCTGACCTTTCTATAGAATCCAGAAAAAGATTGTAGTACAAGCAAAAAAATAAGGGAAGATTTTGATTCAAAAAATAAAATTTGGGTAAGTAAAAATGAGAGCAAAGGGTATTCTAAACTATTCAGACATCATGACCACAGGCAGAGAGGTGAGGATCATCATGTGATGGAGAACAGTTAAGAAACTAGAGAGAAAGATTTATTTTGGGAAGTAGTGAGAAATAATTTGGGGCAGCTAAGTATCACAGTAGATAGAGCTTGGGTCTGGAGTCAGGAAAACCTAAAATTAAATTTAGCCTTAGACTCTTACTAGTTGTGTGATCTTGGACAAGCCATTTAATCCTAACTGCTTCAGTTTCCTCATATGTCAAATAACTAATTTTGAACTACTAAAAGTGATGTCTTAGCAAGATTAATACAGTGCTTGATGAACTATAAAACACTACATATGTTTAAATCAGAATTATTTTAAAGGTTACCTCTAACTTGAGTATTTCTGTACTCCAGTCCTAAATTTGATTAAATTTCCCATTTCCCATTTTGTTCAGGAACACAACGCCTTTCCCAATAGTCTCCCTTCTCCTTAACCTCCAAGAATAAGGCAGTTTTGACAGATCCCAGAGGTGGAGGTTGGCTTCCCCCAAAACAGAGGAGTTTCCCCTTTTTATAATCTTCTTCCCTTTTTTTTCAGAATTACACTTTGCAAAATAAGTAAAACAACAGGAAGTTCCAGGGCTTCCTCTCTTGGGTATTCAACCACCATAAAGTGCTTACCACAATGATAACTGTAGCAGAAGAGAAAAACACACCCACCACACACAAAAAAACAAGACCCTTTTCTTGACTCTTCCTCCCTCCCTCTTATGCCTGAGGCCTTGATGCAGGGCTGTTCAGGCCAATTAAGACAACCTCAACCCTTGGATCAGATCGCTAAGAGTGTGCAGGAGGCAGCTTGAACCAGAGTCAATTATTAAATTTTCAGCCTGACCATTTACACTTCAGAAATGAACAAACACTACAAATCAGGGGCTTGATTTATTGTGATGATTATTCAGACTCAAGATTAATAATGAAAATTAATCCTGAAAGTGTGTTCTGAACACACTATTTTTTAGAGAGCCTTTTGTTAAGGCTACCAAAACATCACTGACATGTGCTGCATATGGCACCCTCATGAAATTAGGATTTATATTATTCCCCTCTCAATAGGGAATGCACTCAGGATATCCTTCCAAATAGGAAAATCTGCAAATAATGTGATATATTTTATGTCCATTCTCAAGGAACCATATTATCTATTTTTTGAGCTCTACCTAGGTGATAGAAGGGATTTGTACTGGATTTGTACTTTATCTCCTTTTTTTTTTTATCCAGGCTTTCTGGCAACAAAAAGTTGTAGTGGTGGGCGTGGAAAAGGACTAAATTGGAATCACATATCCAATGCAATGCTCTGGCCTTCACACTCTCACAAATGGATGATTTTTAAACTAAATTGAATTTCATTTAATACCCAAAGGATTGCTGTCTAAATTACTTTTTTTTTTTTTTTTTTTTTTTTTTTTTTTTTTTTTGCTGAGGCAATTGGAGTTAAGCTACTTGGCCAGGGTCACACAGTTAGGAAGTATTAAGTGTCTGAGGTCAAATTTGAACTCAGATCCTCCTGACTTCAGGGCTGTGCTCTATCCACTGTGCCACCTAGCTGTCCCCAACATTGTCTAAATGACTAAACTGACAAAATGTTTATGTTTCTGATTTAGAGTCACATATGAACCCAGTATAGCACAGTGGTAATATCAATAGACTTGAAATTGGTTTAAAGGGTATCATTATCACCACTATCCCATATGAGAGTAATTACTGGATAAATAACTGAACCTTCTTCTGATCTGTAAAGTGGGGATAACACCTACATAAAGTGGTGTGGATATAACAGAGCTTTACCCATGTCACATGAGATTTACCATATGACAAAAGGCAAGGCTCTACTTCTGGGAGAATACATCCTGCGCCCCTACTGCATGAGGGGAGTTTGATCTGTTTAATTTGACCCTTTCAGTTTGGGGATCAGGAGGTATAATTCCCAAATTCAGACCCTCTGAAAGTTGTCTGGCTTCCCAAAGTTACCCTGAGAGTGCAGAAACTTTAACTAGCCTAGACTCTTGCTTCCAGGACCACCATTACTCTAGCTCCTAGTCAGAGACTACATTGTCTGTGCCCAGAATTTTAAAAGGACAAACAAAATATACCAAAGCCCCATGCACATTTCTTTAGATTACAGGGCCTGAAGATAGTGGAAAAGTAGCCCTCCCCACTTACCTAGCTTAAATTCTACTGCCCATGCTGTGAACAAACAGGACCTAAAACCCTGGGTACTGCCAGAAAGAGGAAGCCTATTTGAGTTACCTGGCCAATGGAAAGAAGCAAATCCCTACCCTTCCCATAGGAGATGACTTGGGTGGCCATATCAAAATGCTGTAACATGGGCCAAGTATTTTAGAGACTTTAAAGTTCTGTAGATATACAGGCTGGTAATGTCACACATAGGGTTAATCACTGGTGTAAATCAATATAGATTTTGGGCTTCCAATTAAAATCTGAGGAAGGATGCCCTAACTTGGTTACCAATCCATCAAGTAAACAAAAGGGTTTTATTGAGTTGCTACTACTGGAGCTACTACTCTAGACTCATGACTCCGTCATTCATACAGAACAAGCACAAGAAATGGTCTTGTTTCAAGGATGGTCCACAGAGCACTAGTCTTAGAATCAGGAAGGCTCATCTTCCTGAGTTCAAACCTGGATCACTTTTGAACCGAGTGATCCTGGACATGTTACTTCACCCTGTTTGCCTCAGATTTTCTTATCCATAAAATGAGTTGGAGAAGGAAATGACAAACCATTTCAGTATTCTTCCATACTCTCCCAAACCCCCCCCCAAAAAAATAGGGTCATGAATCAGACAAGATTGAAAGAATTCAACAACAAAAAGAAGGAATAAGTAGACAACTAGGGTTATGAAGACAATACTAGTCATAGGCACCAAAACTTAGATTCAAATCTTAGTCTCAGATTTTTCCAGAGAACCTGAGAAAGGTTTACATTATGTATTCTTCAATGACTTAATTTCTTTTGCCTCCAGGAATATTCCCTATCTTCCTGTCATCGAAAGGGAAAGTCTGTGCAGCTACACAGTCCTTCCCCAAACTCTATCTGAGATTGTAGGGCCAAGTTGTGCAGACTCTAGCAAGACAAGCTACTGGTTATGAAAGGCCTTTGTACATCTGAATTGTCAGTATTAAGATAATAATTAAATCTATGTTATCAAGACAGAGAGAATAGGAAAAGGGGGGAGGGAGAGGAAGGGAATTCATGCATGAAACAAAGAGAGACAGAAAGAAGGAGGGAGGGAGGGAGGGAGGGAGAGAGGATGGGATGAAGAGAAACAGAGACAGAGATAGAGAGAGGCAAAGAGAAAAGACAGAGAACAGAGACAGAAAGACAGAAAGAGAGAGAAAGAGAGAGGGAGAGGGAGAGAGACAAAGAGACAGAGAGACAAAGAGACAGAGAGAGAGAGACAGAGGCAGAGAGAGAGGGAAAGAGAGAGAAGGAAGAGAGAGGGAGGGGGAAAGAGAGAGAGAGAAAGAGAGGAAGGGAGAGAGGGAGGGAGGGAGTGACGGAAGGAGACAAAATCGAGGGGAGAAGAGAGTCCAGAAGAAAGCCTTAGGGTACACTTAAAGTTAGGAAGTGTGACTGGTTGATGTACTAGCAAAGAAGGCTGAGAAGGGGATATCAGATAGGTAGGAGGAGAGCCAAGAAAGAACAATGTCATAGAAATCCAGAATGGATTTCATATCTATTCTTTGAATATACATTTATTAAGTGCTGGGATCGAAGCTATATCCTCTATATATGCTATATCCTATATATGTGCTAAGCACCAAGCATGCAAAAAAAGGTAAAAGACCGTCCCTTTTTTCAATCTAATAGGGAAGGTAATGTCCAAAATATTATGTGACTATGTACAAATAAGCTATCTACTAGAAAAATAATCCTGTTCCCATAAAAAGGGGAGGGGGATTATTGAGGACCACGCCTAAGTGTGGAGCCCAGAAAGCCTGTAAAGGGCTAAAGGAGACTGTACCATTAAGGGGCAGGTTGATGCTCTGAAAGCCCCCCAGCTGTGAATCATAATACACTTGAAGACTTGGAAATAAGCCTTTACAGATGTTGCCTGTGAATTGGGAATAAAATAAATTGGAGGCAAGAGGGAAGAGGAAGGAAATCAGAGAATGGAACTGTCTCTCAGCCTCCTTGAATCATCATCATCATCCTCTCATATAAAGAAATCCATTCTGCTGCTCAGAATTAGATCCCCAGCAGCCATGTCTCCCGTAACAGACGATAAATTAAAGACAATCAGCAGGGAAAGGCACTGGAATTAAAAGGGATCAGGAAGGGGTTGCAGTAGCAGATGGGATTTTAGCTGAGACTTGAAGGAAGCCAGAGAAGTCAGCAGAGCTGAAGATGGAGAGCACTCTAAGCATAATGGACAGCCCGTGCAAGTCCCCAGAGAGAAGATGGAGAAAAAAGAAGGATTGCAGTGCCCTGAGATAGTAGGATTTATATAAGGTGTATTTAAAAAAAAAAAAAAAAGTATAAGGAGAGCCAGGTTTTTAAAGGCTTTGAGCACCATACAGAGGATTTAACATTTAATTCAGGAAATAATAGGGAGTACTGGAATTTATTGCTTCAGTCAGTTAATAGTTAAGTGCCTACTATGTGTCAGACATTGTATTGGGCATTGTAAGCACTGGGGACATAAAAAAAAAGAGAGAGAGAGAAAAGACAGCCCCTCTCTCAGCAAGAGACAACAAGCAAAGAAACATGGACAAATTATATACAAGATAAATTGGAAAATAATTGAGAGGGAAGTCACTAGAATTAAAAGGGGTTGGGAAAGGCTTCCTTCTTGTAGAACATGAGATTTTAGTTGTGACTTAAAGGAAGCCATGAGGGGAGATGAGAAGAGACTGAGGAATGTGAGAGGCTTGTGCTTCAGGAAGATCACTGGCCGCTGCAGTGGGACTCGTGGCAGGGAGACCAAGCAGTGGGTTATTCCCCTAGTTCAGGGTTCAATTCAGTTCCAGTTGATCAATGATGGAAACAACTACACCCAGCGAAGGAACACTGGGAAGTGAATGTAAATTGTTAGCACTACTGTTTATCTTCCCAGCTTACTTATACCTTCGGAATCCAATGAAAATATATGTCATTCATTGAATTGTACATAGAGAGTTGGAAACTCTCAGAAAGCATGTTGTCTCTTTGCTGAGTGACCCTGGGCAAGTCACTTAACCCCAGCCTCAGGGGGGAAAAAAAGAAAATTAGGCTCAGGAAGTACTTAAGCTCCTTTGAAGATGAAATGTTCAGCATGATCTGGGGTTTGAACTCTAGTCTGAGTTAAGGGGAGAGAGTTCACCTGAATTGTACCCATTATATATAAGACTGTGATTCACATGAATATGATTCAAGGTAGACAAAATTTGAACCCAGAACTGAAATTTGAAATCAGCATTAAAAAGATACCTGTATTTATGGTTGTGATTTTTGTCTGCGTTTTTTTTTTTGTTTGTTTGTTTTGTTTTTTTGGCTCTTTAATGGAATAAGTTTTGCTCTCCAAACTAGTATCTAGACTATGAAGTTTTTTTCAAATTGAGACAAAAAGTAAAGTGACTATTTTCCAAGTTGTGCAAGTTTATGTGAACATTTTACCATTTATTCACTATCAAGATAGTAGGAGATACTCTGTTTTGCAGAGCTAAAGGCCAGTAAGCAAGCTCAAAAATCACATAATTATCCTATTGCTTTGATCAGCACCAGGTGTTCTCTGAACTTGAACAAGCATCAGAAGAGCTCTGACTAGAAAAGCTCTGTCCATGAAGCCGTGCTATGAATCACTTGTCTTATTGTTGTTATTACCTCTTCTAGCCACTGGGACCCTCCATTAGGAGTGAGGCGGCACATATGTTTAATTTGCTTTCTTGCTTGCCATTTCCCTCACTTTGAAATTAAAGTTCTGTTTGATTCCCAATTCTCCTGTTTCTAGCCTACTCTCTTCTGTTCCAGCCAGTCACAGGTTAGGGGCAACAAGAATTCATTCATTCATTTTTGTTGTTGCTGCTGAGGCAATTGGGGTTAAGTGACTTGCCCAGGGTCACACAGCCAGGAAGTGTTAAGTGTCTAAAAACACATTTGAACTCAGGTCCTCCTGACTTCAGGGCTAGCATTCTAACCACTGAACCATCTAGCTGCCCCCAAAATTTATTAAAAGACAACCACATGCCAGTTACTATATTAAGTGCTAGGGATACAAATATGAAGAATGAGAAATTAATATTTCCCATTGAGCTTACATTCTCATTGAAGAAACAAATGGTTCAAATAGAAATATATACATGCTATGTATATATATATATGTAGCATAAAGTTAATATTTATTTATATGTACATATATTCAAAGTGATTAATCAATCAGTTAATATTATATTAAATACCTACTATGTGCCCAGCACTGTACTAAGCACTTGGGGATACATCAAGGAGTTTACAATGTAATAAAGGGAATACAATATGCAAATGCATATACAAAGTAAGCTATATGCAGGATACATTGTTGTTGTCCAGTTGTTTCAATTGGGGTTTTCTTAACAATATTGGAGTTGTTTGTCATTTTCTTCTTCTTCGATTCATTTTATAGATGAGAAGTTGAGGCACACAGGGTAAAGCGATTTGCCCGGAGTCTTGTTAAGTGTCTGAGGCCAGATTTGGACTCAGGAAGATGAGTCTTCCCACTCTGGACCTGGTACTCTATCCACTGCTACTTTTAGTGGCCCTATTAGCTATGCATAAAAAATATTAGCCTAGGAGCAGGATGAAGGATGGATTGGCAAATATTTGAAGTCATTCATGTGTGAGAAGAAATTACTTATTTTTATTATCCATCAAAGGGCAGAAGGAGAAGCAGTGGATTGAAGAAAATTAGGCTCAGGCAGTACTTAAGCTCCTTTGAAGATGAAATGTTCAGCATGATCTGGGGTTTGAACTAATGCAATCTCAGTGCAAATCTCTCTACAATGTGCCTTTGGCGTAATTATCCAGCCTTCATCCAAAGACTTTTAGAGTTAAAGAAGAGGACCTGCTTTCTCTGGCGCTACCCACTCCACTTTTGTATTGTTCTTATTGCCATGTTTTCATTTACATTAATTCCAAATCTGCCTCATTGCATCTTCAATCCACTTTGGATCATGGCTAACTCAGGTGATACTAGGCCCTTCATTTTGGTACTGTATTCACTATAAGAAGTTCTGTAGTGATTCTTAAAGTAGATGATGACTAATAGAAGGAATAACCCAACTCTGGATTTGTTTGCCAAAAGACTTTGACCTTCAAGAAGTTATTTAAACAGTAAAGTGACAAGGTGAAAGGGAAGTGCTAATTTAGTGATCTCATAAAATGCTTCATATTTTGATATTTTAAGTATTAATCTCCTAGTAATGACAGCAGTTCTAAGATCTTATTTTGTGATTAAGTCTTTGTGAATTTATGTTTATGTCTTTTGTGTTTTAAGCATTTTTTTTGGTGGAGTAAATGAATATCTGTCCTATATCTGATCTACAATGAACATTGAAGACCTTCCTACTTCATTTTGGAGAAATCTTAGACATGAGCCAAATTTAAGCTTTAAGTTATTTTCCCTGGAGCTTAAAACATAGAAATAAAGAGCCAAAAAGCAGGAGGAATATAGTCTGACTCTTCTCTTTAAAAATTACTCTGTTACAGGGTTGAACTTCATCAGCATACTTGAATATAGAGCTAGACTCTTTTAGAAGGAGAAAGTGAGTGTCCGAACTACTAAACTAAGCAGCAAGGTTTAATTGTTACACATATTATAAAAATCATTTTATAAACAAAACAAAATTTGTTCATTTAGATTTTTTAAAATATAGGTTGTTGGTTTCCTGTTGGTTTTTATTGCAATATTCTTCAATACCCAGCAGTAAACAGCTTAAGACTGTTAAATGCCACTTACACTAGCTTGCTTGATGGAAGTGTTCCCAATGCTTATCACTGAAAACACACAAGAAGAAATACAAATGTGAATCTCAGGGGGGGAAAAGAATCTTTGAGAAACACATTAGAACACATAACTTTATAGTATTTGAGAACATCATGGAAATTTTCTTTTCTAGTTTTCTGCCTTCTAGGGAAAAAAAAGTTCTGGCCACTTTAAAAAATAATAATTTCCATATAACTCCTTTGATTTCACTAAACTCTTCTCCAAAATATGCATCTCTCATCACTTCCTCCTTTTGAAGATTCACAAATTTTAATGCTGCAAATCATCTAAGCACCACTGTCTGACAACATACATACTTTATGCACAATTCACATGAATGCACAAATAACCCTAGTGGATTTCTGCTTCAGTAATCCTTGAAAAGTTATTTTTCACATTAAAAAAAATTAATTTGTGAATTCATGTGAATTAAATGTGAAAAAATTTCACATTAAAAAAAAGCTTGAATCATTTTGATTCAACATTTTAACAAAATTTTTCACTAATCTAAATGTAAGGTGCAATGGCAGTAAAATAAATAAATAAATAAATAAAAACAAAAAAACAGCACTTTTTTTCTCTCTCTCTCTCTCTCTCTCTCTCTTTTTTTTTTAAAGACTAAACAGTGGTTTACCACATTTTTATTTCCTGAAATCAGTTTTTTTTCTCTAAGGCTAGTGTTTTTTAAAAAATATGTTTTTGTGGGGTTTTTTTCTGTATATGCTGTTCCATTCACAAAAAAGCATCAGTACTTAGTATATCCAAATCATAATCCAAATTTAAAAAAAAAAACAATAACTTTCAGATTCCCCAGAGAAATTCTAAGAATACATTTTCATACTCAATACTTCTCAGGAAAAGTTTTATGTTTCAAACACTATTTTTTATTTTTCTTGTAGGAAATGCTCCCCTTTTAGCACAGAAGCTAAAATCTCAGCTTGATTCTGGTATAAATTAAAAGATTTGGATTATTAAATATGGATCTGAGGAAGGAAATGATGCTTCAAAAGAAAGATTATCATCTTTTATCCCATCATGCTGAATGTTATCAGTATGACCAGGATTTTCAGATATCTTCTTCATTCAAATTTCAAGTTTCTTGTGATTTCAGTATAGGTAATTCATCACTGTTTTTAAAAAGGTCTTACAACTAAATATTCAGATTTTGTATATGCTTAGACTAGAGGCAATCTTTGATATATTTATTAAAAATAACAAGTTGTCAAATTTTTTTTTTGTTTTCTCCAATTAATTGGAATTATCAAATGACATGTGAATAGAGTCACCCACCTAAAAGACTAACATAAGAATTGGAAACTGAGGGGATACCCATCAATTGGAGAACTGCTAAACAAGTTATGGTATATGAATGTAGAATACTATGGTGCTATAAAAAATGATAAAAGGAATGATTTCAGAAAAACCTGGGTAAACTTGTAGAAATTGATATAAAGTAAAGTAAGTAAAACCAGGAATATTGTAAAACAAAATCAATTGTGAAAGACTTAATGACTCCCATCAATAGAGTGATCAATCACAATTCCAATGGATTCATGATGAAAAATGCTATCTACCTCCAGATATAGAACTAATGGGCTCAGCATTCAGACTGAAGTATTTTTTTCCACTTTCTTTTTCTTGCTTTTTTTCCCCAGAACATGACCAACATAGAAAAATGTTTTTGTATATTTATAAATGTTACACATTATAGACCATTTTCTTCTGTTTCTCATTAGCCTTTTACCTTTCACCCTCTTTCCTATTGCCCTTCTCCCAAAGGAAGAGAAAAACAAGAGCTCCAATTGATTGTCAATGAGGAACTGCTTCTGATTTTCCCTGAAACCTTGTGATTACTGAAATTGAGATTATAATAAATGTGCTGAACAGACATACTGAAAATGCAAGTCATTCTCCAGGGTGACTTTAAGTTATGTTCCTCACCCTTCTGAGAAATCCCACAAGAAGAAAAGAAAGGAGGAGGGAAAGTGGTGGTAATAATGGGTATGAAGATTTGGGGATCTGCTGTTTAGGGAAGCTTTCTCTTTCTAATCCTACTATCTATTCCTTCTTTCTGAGATACCTCTCTTCAAATGCCTTTGTTATAATGCTGCAAAGGTGGTCTCTATAAGGTGTAATATCTACTATACAACCTAACTGAACTCTTCCATTTGCCTGTTATAATGCCCAGAATTTCCACTATTAGAGTCATTACTTTATATTCATAGGATAATTGATTTAAAACTGTCAGGGAAGTAGACTATTTCATTTTATAAATGAGGACACAGAATCCCCTAGAAGTGAAGTGACTATCCTGAAGTGTTCTAATCCACTGGAGAAGCAATGTGATATATTGGGAAGAAAAACAGATTTAGAATGAGACAATAGAACTACTTGAATATAAGGAACCATGTTATATAATACCATATAATAAATTCCTTTTATTCAAATTTCCAATTAGAAAACTCAAGTCACCCATATTTTTTCTCTCTCACATACCTACATAATAATGATCTTCCAAAAAAGATCTACTCTGATCCTCCCAAAAAACCCTGCTCTGTTCTTTGTCCTGTATTCCCCAAAATCTAAAAAAGGAGAGATGTACTCTTGATTAATGTCTCTGGGATAAAAAATGGAATAATCTGTTAACCTTTTTATTAGCAGACAATATGCCCCTGATAATAAATGTCATCTTGCTCAGAGGTGTTGGAATGACCCTGAGTTCTTTAAGTGGAACACAAACCTTAGCAGGAACACAAACCATGATGAAAAGGCTTCACATATGGCATCAGCAACAAAAGGAACCTGCTTTGTAAAGAATAGCCTGACAATATAAGGAGAGTAATCACTCTATACATGCAATTATTGTTAACATTTAGAAAGTGCTTACTGCGTACCAGGCACTGTGCTAAGTATTTTTACAAATATTATTTTATTTGATCCTCATGACAATCCTGGGAAGCAGGCACTAACATTATTCCCATTTTACAGTTGAGGAAACTGGTAAACTGAAATAGTTACTTGCTCAAGGTGCCATTGATAGTATGTAGGAGAATTGGGATTTAGAATCAGATACTCTGACTTCAAATTCAGCATTCATTTCATGACACCTGAAATCTGGACCATTATAAATAAACAGGAATTTACTGATGAGGTTAAGATTGATTTTGTATCATTTATTTATTGATCCTATTTTACAATTAATTGATTTTATCCTGTAACTGCTTAAGTGATGGTTCTTTGTCTCTGAACTTGTTCAGAATTCAGCTGGTCTGGGAGCTAAATTTAAAAATCCAGCTCTCCCTAACACTCACCTATCTACTCTTGCCTCAAGGAATTTAGCTTACCTTGGGGGATGTGTGTGCACATAAGGGAATAGGCTCTGATTCTTTACTTTTACAAGCTATCTTCCAAGAAGTTCTGATTTGTTGCCAAAAATCTGGTTTACTATCTTGTACCTGTACCTAGCACAATTTTTGGTTATAATTTACACACTGTAACAAACCTTTAATGGATGTTTGTTTAATTGAATTGGATGGAATGGAAACTGCACAGGGAAATTTCTAGCATTTCCAGGAATCACTTTCAGCATCTATTGGAGTATGTTTCAGAACTTCTTTAATTTGGCTAACCGAGAATGATGAATGTAAAAAGTTGCTAGTAAATTTTTCTTTACCCCAATAACAACAATTAGCTTACACATTAGACATAAAGTTTCTTTGCTCTACCCCTGCTGCATATGTTTATGACTAGTAGACCATTTAAGATAAGCCCTCCTATGCCTTACTGTCAGCTACAATAAAGCACTTTTTAAAACTTTAAGACATTCTCATTCTTTACAGTTTAACTTTCATAACTATGTCTGTCTCCTTTAGTTAGATTTTAGATCCTTGAGAGCAGACTGTATTCCTTTTTCTAATTGTATCCTCAATACATAGAACCATATTTGGTACAAAGCAATCACTTACTAAAAGCTTTTTACATTTATTCCCATTTGATCTATTCCAATAACAATAAGTGTAAACAGCAGTAATATATGTTTCATCAAGCAGAACCAGGAATACACTGACACAATAACAGCAAGAATGTGCAAGGACCAGTAATGAAAGACTTGGTTCTTCTCAGTGGTTGCATGCTCCAAAGCAATCCCAATTGACTTTACAGAAATAAATTTCATGTTACCTGAAACCTGAATCATTACAAATAAGAAGAAGTTTACTAATGCAATTAAGATTGATCCTGTATCAATAATTTACAGATCCTATTTATAATTCATTGATTTTATCCTGTAACTGCTTAAGTCATGGTTCTTTGTCTCTGAACTTAAATAGAAATATAGACTAAATAGAAAATGCCATCTGCGTTCAGAAAAAGAATTATGGGGATTGAATGTAAATCAATACATGCTATGCTCACTTCTTTTTTTCTTTTTTCTTTTTTTCCCTCTCCAATGGCTTTTCCCTTTTGCTCTGATTTTTCTCTCCCAGAATAATTCATCAAACAATGTGTATTAAAAATAAATAATTTTTTAAAAAAATATATATATATGTTTCATATTAAAGAGTTTGTTCCTGAGCCAATAGGAGGAAGATGGGCACTTGGAGGTTTCTGTTTTCTGTTGTATGGATTTGTGATCAGCTATCCCTATTCTATTGTCTAATGGAATGATATAAAAATGAATCAAATAACATTCACACAGTAAGAGAGGATCGTTTCTTTTAGTCACATTTTATAAAAATTATTTATGTGGCTGTATATCCATAATAATATAAAATAATAATGATAGTATTTGAGATTTATAAAGGGTTTACAAAGCATTTCACAAATATTATCCCACCATCACCCTATGAGGTAGGTACAATTGGTATGATTATCTTCATTTTTCAGAAAACTGTGGCTCAGTTCAGGGTGCTAAAGTTGGGCCAGATCTTCCTTTATCCAAACCCAGTGCCTTATCCACTAGACCATGCTGTTTAGAGGGACAAAGGAATGGAAACCATTTTCCTCTAAATCCATTCCCTAATTCAGCAGATATTATCTGATTCCTCATTTGTTGTTGTTTTTGCTGTTTTTATTATTGCTCAGTAATTTTTCATTTGTTTCTGATCCTTTGGGACTTCATTGGAGGTTTTTTTAGACAAAAGTAGGTATCAGACTGGCTTGTCATTTCCTTTTCCAGCTCATTTTGCAGATGAGAAAACTGAGGCAAGCAAGGTAACAAGACTTGGCCAGGATCACATGGCTAATAAATTTGGGGCTGGAATGGAATGCTTAGAAAGGGTTTGCTCACATAATAATGAATAGGTTACATTCTTCTCCGGATCAATAAATGGAGGACCAGTGGCAACGGCTCTTTACCACCTGCAGCAGGGGCTTCTTAAAAGCCAGAAAGATCACAACACAGGCTACCAGAAAGGTGAGGCAGGTGGGGAGGATGAGTACCAAGTAAAGCAGACCAAGATTCACCCTCCCCCACTTGCAATCCTGGGCTATATCCTCAGACAGCTCTACCACGCGGACCATATTGGAGGAGAAGTTACAGGTGACAGCTCCCCAGTCTACTATGTACAAAGTCTTCAGGCTGTGGAGGGGACCCCAGCCCTCCAGCCAGCAGCAATCGTACGGATTCTGACTGAGGTAGAGAATGCGAAGGCTCTTTTTGAGTTGGCCGGAGCAGGCCCACTGAGGAAGGGCCGTGAGCTGGTTCCTCCGAAGATCCAGGGTGTGGAGTTCTAGGCCGCCCCAGAAGCGCGGAAAGCTGGTCAAGGAATTGGTGGACATATCTAAGTATCTCAGACTCCCGAACCCAGAGAAGTCCAGCTCGGTGCCGTTGGAAGGAAGGCCGATATCCCTGAGAGACAGGACCTGCAACGTGGGGGCAACATCTCGGAGGGGAGTAATGTCCTTGGGCAGAACGCCGCGGTTACCGGACAGATCCAGGTGAGTGAGGGGCGTCCCTCTGAAAGCGCGCCCTTCCAGGCTTGGCAGTCCACAGTTCTCAAGAAAGAGGCTCCGCAGGGAGGTAATATTTCGGAAGTCGACGCAGGCGGGTTGGCTAACCTTTTCTGAAGGGGAGCAAAGGGTGATTTGATTGTGGCTTAAATCAATTGTAGTGATGTTACTGGTGCTGTAGAAGAGGCCCGGGGGGAGCCCCTGAAGCTGATTGTAGCTAAGGTTGACGTGTCTGAGACTGCTTAGGGAGCCAGGGAGCCTCGGAGCCAGGCGCAGCTCTGAGAGCCGGTTCTGGCTGAGGTTGAGGTCAGAGAGGGAGTGCGGGAGGTCATCCTCTTGGATGTGGAGCGTCTGCAGGCAGTTCTGATTAAGGTTAAGGTGGGTAAGGGAAGTCATGTTCCTTAGGAATCCATCGGGTAGGTACCGGAGCTGATTCTGGCTAAGGTCCAGGAAGTGAAGGGCAGAGAGGTCACTCAGGGCAAACTCCTCCCAGAGGTTGACAGTGGTCACGTTGGTCACATTACCGCTGACGAGGAGGAACTGGACCACCATGTCTTTGGGGGATGAGACATTGTAGAGGTCCTTATAAAAGCCCATCTCATTGTCCATTAGCAACAAGGTGTGAAGCCTGTTCTGTTGAGGGAGAAAGGGAAAAAACAGCAGGCGATTGTGGGAGAGGTCCAGGGTCTCCAGCGCAAAGGCAGCGTCTCCACTGTCTGCTATGAACCATTCGAGGATGTTGTAGCTGATGTTCAGCACCTGAAGCTGGGTAAGGCCAAAGTTCACAATGCAGGGAAGGTGGTTAAAAGCCAGATTGAGCCTCCTCAGCCACTTCAGGCCGTCAAAGGCGCCACTTTCTATCTCAAAGATGTAGTTCCTTTGCAAATCCAGCTCTTGCAGTCTCCCCAGGCTCTGAAAGACAGCGTCATCAAGTCTCATGATGACATTCTTCGCCAGAGACAGGGACTCCAGGGAGGAGAGGTTGAGGAGCATCTCAGCCACCATGTCCTCTGTCAGGGAGTTTCCTGACAGGTCCAGCTCCCTCAGGCCCAGGAGAGATCGCAGAGCGGCTCCAGATTCTGTGTAGTTTACTGAGAGAAAATTGTTGCTCAGGGCCAAAGAGTGGATGTAGCTGCTCCCCTGGAAAGTGTTTTGGTCAATGCATTCCAGCTTACAATTACGGAGACTCAACTTCCTCAAGTGGGAATAGTGATGGAGGGAATGATACCCCAAGGTCTTGATGGAGTTGGCATCCAGGACAAGCTCCACAGAATGGGATGGGAGATCACTGGGCACCGAAACCAGGTGTCTTCTTTGGCAATAAGCAATTCGACCCACCTAGGTTTGAAAGCGTACTGATCAGCAATAATTGTTCACATTCTGTATGTTTTTAATTCACTTTTAGGATTATCTCTGGCACCTACAATCCCAGTCATAGTCATTCTCCTCCCACCAACATCGCCTGCTGACCAGTTAATATCAACGAGCAGGTACACTCAAGAGAAATAAGAATGGCAGCAAACACCCTTCCCCCAACACTGGTCCTCCTTCCTTCCCCCTTCCCAGGATCACCTAAGGAACTACCCTTGTGGACATGGCAACTGCTTCTTCACATGTTCCGCCCCCACCTTCTCTTTATTGGCATTGGATAGCCAGAAAAAGGTGTTCAGCACTAACGGCCTTGGAACTGTCAAAATAGTCCAACCTATGGAATTCTTTCAACAGAACTGACTATAGGAGTAGCCATCTGCCTGGCTGCTTTCCATCTAACTTAAAACTTCCTCTATGTGTTTTCTCCTGTTTGAAAGTAAGACCACTGAGAGCAGGAACTGCCTTAATTTTTCTATTTGTAAGCTCAATGTTTAGCATAGTATTTTGCACAAAGTACTGAATAAAGGCCTTTTCAGTCATGTATTTATTTAGGGCCTCTGAAGACCACAATTTAAGCAAATAACAGAATATATAGTACATAAAACTGGAGGTATATGGTTGGGATTACTCAAATCACCTGAACATCTCAGTTCACATCTGAAACAAGTGAAGTCTGGACACTTATTCAAACATTCTCAGAGTTGAGAATGATGAGTTTCCCTTACAAATGGGTATCACTCCAGAATCAGGAGAACATTGCATATAGCAACAGCAATGTTGTACAATGATCAACTGTGATAGACTTGGCTCTTCTCAGCAATATAATGATCCAAGAAAATTCCAAAAGACTCATGATGGGAAATGCTGTCCATATCCATAAAAAGAACTGATGGAGACTGAATGCAGATCAAAGCATATTATTTTCACTTTGGGTTTCTTTATGGGTTTTTCCCTTTTGTTTTGTTTCTTCTTTCACTACATGACTAAAGTAAAAATACATTTAACATGATTGCACATGTATAGCCCAAATCAAATTGCTTGTCATCTTGAGAAGGGTATAAATAGAGAGGGAAGAAGAAACATTGCAATTCAAAATCTTATTTAAAATGAATTTTTAAAGCTAGCTTTATGTGTAATTGGAAAAAAATAAGAGTAAAGCCCCAATGAATCCCAACAAATAGATGACAAGCTTTTAAGGGCTGTCTCTGTGGAAGTACTGTGCTAGGTACAAGACAAAAATGAAATAATCCCTGTCCTCAAGGAGCTACATTCTATCAGGTGAAATAATCATAGTACCTTAAATATAAACTATAAATTTGTTAACTTAAAAATATAAAGATAAAGATAAATAAAAAGAAATCAGGAGAGACACTACTAGCTTAGAAAACTCATTTCCTATAAAAAGGTGAATTTAGAATGGATTCTAAAAGATGAATATGAGGAAAGAGTGTAAAATGTATACAGTAATGTGCAATAAGCCCCCAAATTGAGTTAAAGCCTTATTAGGAAGAGCTTTAAATATCAAACAGAGGCATTTGTCTTTTATCCCTTTGGCAATAGCCTTCTTTGGAGCAGGAGAGTATCACAGGCTTGAGCTCTAGGTAGATTAATGCTCCATACAACTGCCAGCTATTCTGCAGATGGGCTACTCATCCTGGGAGATCGTCATTCTGTTCAGGTCAAACAAGAAATTTTGCTCAATAGGGATCACTGAGATTCCATGGTACTAAATGTTAGGGGACCTCAAAGGTCATCTTGTTCAAATCCTTCATCTTACAAAGGTCATCTTGTTCAAATCCTTCATCTTACAAACATAAAGCAAGTAAGGCCATAAGAAGTAACAGAACTACAATTAGATCTTTTGACTTCCAGGCCAATATTCCTCCCAATGCATACTGTGCTGCAATTCTTCAAGAGCATTTTGGCAAACTGGGTAGAATAAGTTCTGATTTCTCCCCAAAGGAGCAATCACAGTTTGCAGAAGCCTTTTATTCTATCCACTATTTTTCAAGTCTGATAAAAAGGAGGACCCAAAATGAACACCAGCCTTAATCTCAAAAAATAGGATGAAGAGAACAGAATGGAAATTAAATTCAGTTTAATGAGTATTTACTTAGTGCCTATTGTGAGGAAAGCATTCTGCTAGGCTGTTAGGAAAAATACTATGTGGAGGCACTTTGCTAGGCACAAAACTGTTTATATAAAGTTGGTATAGATATGGTCCCTAAATTCCTAGATCTTACTAGAATAACATCTCTATTGATGGATTATCAATAAGCCAACTTTCTCTTTATCAGATTTCAGTAATATTTCACCAGAATCACAAAATCTGCAAATCATAGAGCCCAAATGATAAGGTTCCTAGAAGTTTGGCAATTCCCTTTTACCTTAAAGGTTAAGAGCAGCTGCAACTGGTAACCTCCCTGGATCTGTCTGAGAGTGAAACAAATACTTATCTGTCAAGGTCAGTTGAGGAATGGTCCTAAACTAGGACAGGCAGGGGTATAAACAAACAGCCTCTGTGGCCATGAACACAAGATTTTTTTTAATCTGGCCTTTGCCAGCTCTAGATCTTCTACATCAATAAGAGTGGAGGCAGAGAACTCAACCAAACTAAACCACTTGCTATTGCTCAATCTCAATTTCTTATCGTCCCCCATACCTGACGCGAGCTTCGGTCTCACCTCAGCTTTTCAAGGCTTTGTTTTCCAAGTGGGCACAGTGGCACAACCCTAGAATTCCTGCTGCCTGGAAGGTGGAGACTGGTGAACCTCTTGAGCTTGGGAGTACTGAGCTTCAGGGGGTCAAGGTGCCTATCCTAAGTCTGGCATCAAAATGGTGAGTCATATCATAGGGAGACTGAGCCTATGATTAGCTCTTGGACTTTTAGCTTCTGATTTGATTTTTAAAGGGAAGGAGGGACCAGAAAAGGGAAAAAGGAAGAGGAGGAGGAGAAAGAAATGAAGAAGGGATGAGGAGGAAGAAGAAGGGATGAGGAGGAGAAATTTTTAAGCTTATATCTATCTCTTTATGTTCTCTCTAGGGCTTATAGTCTACAGACTTCTCAGCTCACTAACTTATCCCTAGCTGCTTATGATGACAGGAATAACTATGTATTAAAGACCCTGCAGGCCACACTCACCATCTTGCAGACCCCTTGGTATTCTGCTGCTGCCATTCTAGTTCTGTTCTGCAACTCTACAACCAGCACAATGAAACTCAGGGAGAGCCAAAGGGACAGTAACTCCATCTCAAGAGCAGCACTGTAAGAGGAAAAGGAAAGAGAAATAAGATTAAAGAAAAAAAAATATATATATACATATATATCTTTGTTATCTATGTTGGAAGCACACAAGACCTTGGGAATTGACAGATCATATAAATAGCATCCTTAAGTTAGAAAATTTTTTACTTATTTTTAAAAATTTATTATTCTGAACTTAACAAACACAAATATACATAGTCAAAAAAAAATCAAAAGAAAAAAAAAAACAAAACAAAACAATCCAAATCCACATATTCACCATGTTTGGAAATGAATGCCTCATTCTTCTCCATTAGTCCATCACCTCTGGAGCTTGGTAGCATCCTTCATTACCAGTCTTTTAGAATCCTCACTGATCATTGTGTTAACAATGGTTCTTAAATCTTTCAAAGCTTTTTTTTTGCAATGCTATAGTAAATTGTATAAATTGTTCTCTTACACTCAGCTTTAATTCATATAAATTTTCCCAAGTTTCTCTAAATATATCACTTTCATTATTTCTTACAAGACAACAATATTAGTCTACCATAATCTGTTCAGCCATTCACCAATTAATGGGTATCTCTACAGCTTTTAGAGATTTAGTTTTGAGGGAGTTTTTTTGGCTACTACAAAAAAAGCTGTTATGAATATTTTGGGATAAATAGGTTTTTCCCTCTTTCAAAAAAATCTCTTTAAGGTATATGTAGTACTTCTAGATCAATGTCACAGTCTAGTTTAATTTGGGAAATAATTCTAAATAGTTTGCCAGAAAGATTAGGAAAATATGTAATTCCACCAATAGAATATTATTATGGCTATCATTTCTTAGTCCTTTCAACAATGACTCTTTTTTTGGTCACTGTTGCCAATCTGATGGGTGTGAGGTGGAAACTCAGAGTTGCTTTAATTTGTATTTCTCTTATTTTTATTATTTGCAGAATTTTTTCATATGGTTGTTGAAGATTGAATTTTTTTTCCTTTAGAACTACAGAAAGATGAAATCCAGCTTCTACAGGCAGCCTTTTCTAATCCTTCTTCATTCTAGTGCTTTCCCTTTGCAGTATATCCTGTATATATCTTGCCTATATATGGTCATTTGTATATTGGCTCCCCCATTAGAAAGTGAACTCCTTGAGGATAGAGACTGTCTTCTGCTTTCTTTGTATCTCCAATGCTTAGCACAGAGCTTTGTACATAAGTATCACTTAATAAATGCTTTTTCATTCATTTATTTTTATTCATTCAGCACAGTGTATGTGTGATACTTGAGGGCAGAAAAAAATTCAAAAATTTCAAAAAATTAGAAACAGTCTAATAAATGTCCCCAGGTTCATCTACCTATCCAAGATAGGCTTGCTCAACAAACCTCAACTTTTCCCTAAAACCCAACTAATTAGAAGCATCAGCTCTTAAGAGTTCTATATATTGGAAAGTTTGAGCTAAATTTTCTCATCACTAGTCAGAGGTGTTAGCAACATAAATCCTTTGGTCTTGAAAGATGCATTCTTATTTACACCCCTTCCTCTTTCTTTTGTGTCAAAGAAGTTGACACATCTGGGAGACTAATTTTAACTTGCTAGAACGATTTGAGCTGCCACAAGTGAGAAAGGACTAACAGAAAAGTTAAGTGAAACTATTTAATCTCCTTTGATCTTCTGAACTGAGTTGTCATTTCACTTTTCATCCAATCCAGAGTTGTTCTCCTCACCACATAGGGTATTGCCAATTCAGCATTCAAAAATGACTTAACGGAGGCTAGGAATTCCCCATTCATAGGCCTTCTCCTCCCAGAAAGACACATGCATATGTGTGGATCATTCAACAGCACAGGACAGCACATTCTCAAAGAAATCAGTTTTTTAATGTGCCTCTCAGTATCTTCAATCAAAAGTCTTAGTGCACTTATGAAGCTACTAAAGCTTAGTAATTAAAGCTTAATAACTACTCTTATTAGAAGACAGTTGAATGTGGTATATAATTATGTGGTATATAATTATAATGGCTTCTTTATTTTTCTTGCTTTTTTGCAACATGGCTAATACAGGAATATGTTTTGCATGATCACATGTTTGCATGATCACATTGCTTGACTTCTCAATGAGGAGGGAAGAAGTTGGACAGAGGGAAAGAATTGGAAACTCAAAAAATGTTAATATGAATGTTAAAGTACAATTAGGAGCAATTTTATGGTTTAGAGGATAGTCAGGAGAATCTAGTTCAAATCTGGTTTTAGACATTTCATACTTATTAGCTATGTGACCATAGGCAACTCATTTAACCTTAATTACTTCACACACACCTCCCTAAAAAACAAATAGAATTGCTTTCAAAAATTAAAATAAAAGATACAAACCAGGAAAAAATTAAAGCAATCTGCTTAGGATCTTTAAAATTTTAATACAGTTCCTGGAATGCAATCCAGCAGGAAACTGAGACCATAACTCACACATATATAGCACTTAACTCATACTAATCTTGTGAAAAAATAGTAGTTAATAATGATGCCATTTTATAGATGAGAAAATTGAAGTGAGAGAGAGTAAATGATTTATCTAAGGTTACAAAGGCAGAAGTCCTCAGAGATAAGATGTGAGCCCAGGTTCTTGGACTCCCCCATCTTTGCCTCTTTCCCCTGAACCACAGTGTCTTTTGATTTCACATCCCTTTCTCTCCTCACTATACCATGCTGATGAAAGTGAGACAGAATTTTCCCTAGAACCTTTAAAATCCTACATTCTGAGATTTGTGTGATTTGAGGTCATCTAGTCTGGCACCTGACTGAAGGAAGACTAGTCTTATACTCCTCAACAATTCTCTTAACTCTGAAACCATATCAATTCATTCATTTTACCCCATGGAGTAAGAGTCTAAAAGGAAAGACAAGGAATATATGATATTCCCAGCACATATAATAGGATGGTTCCTGACTGATTAAACATCCCATCTCTTTATTTTCTTAAATTATTTTAATAACATTTTATTTTTCCAGATATATGCAGAGTTTTCAACATTTGCCTTTGCAAAACCTTGTATTCCAAAATTCTCCCTCTCCCCCCTTCCCAAGACAGAAAGCAATCTAAGTTAAACATGCAATTCTTCTAAATATATTTCCATTTTCATCATGCTATGCAAGAAAAATCAGATCAAAAGGAAAAAAATGAGAAAAAAAAACAAACAATAACAAAAAAAGTGAAAATAACTATGGTTTGATCCACATTCAGTCTCCAAAGTTCTCTCTCTCTGGATTCAGAGATGGCATTTTCCATCACAAGTCTATTGGAAATGTCTTGAATCACCTCATTGTTGAAAAAAGCCACTGCCTGGCCTAGCTGTACCAGATTTAAAATTATATTATAAAGCAGCGGTTACCAAGACCATTTGGTATTAGCTAAGAAATAGACTAGTTGATCAGTGGAATAGGTTAGGTTCAAAGGACAAAATAGTCAATAACTTTAATAATCTAACAAAACAAACAAAATAATGTTTGACAAACTCAAAGACCCCAGATTTTGGGATAAGAAGTTAATGTTTGACAAAAATTGCTGGGAAAATTGGAAATTAGTTTGGCAGAAACTAGGTATTGACCCCACTTAACACCATACATCAAGATAAGGTCAAAATGGGTTCATGATCTGGGCATAAAGAATGAGATTATAAATAAATTAGAGGAACATAGGATAGTCTACCTCTCAGACCTGTGGAAGAGGAAGGAATTTCTGACCAAAGAAGAACTAGAGATCATTATTGATCACAAAATAGAACATTTTGATTATATCAAATTTAAAAGTTTTTGTACAAATAAAACTAATGCAGATAAGATTAGAAGGGAAGCAATAAACTGGGAAAACATTCTTATAGTCAAAGGTTCTGATAAAGGCCTCATTTCCAAAATATATAGAGAATTGACTCTAATTTATAAGAAATCAAGCTATTCTCCAATTGATAAATGGTCAAAGGATATGAACAGACAATTCTCAGATGAAGAAATTGAAACTATTTCTAGACAAATGAAAGATGCTCCAAGTCATTATTAATCAGAGAAATGCAAATTAAGACAACTCTGAGATACCATTACACACCTGTCAGATTGGCTAGAATGACAGGGAAAGATAATGCAGAATGTTGGAGGGGATGTGGGAAAACTGGGACACTGATACATTGTTGGTGGAATTGTGAATACATCCAGCCATTCTGGAAAATGATTTGGAACCATGCTCAAAAAGTTACCAAGATGTGCATATCCTCTGATTCAGCAGTGTTATTACTGGGCTTATATCCCAAAGAGATCTTAAAGAAGGGAAAGGGGCCTGCCTGTATGTGCAAGAATGTTTGTGTTAGCCCTCTTTGTGGTGGCCAGAAACTGGAAACTGAGTGGATGCCCATTAATTGGAGAATGGCTGAATAAATTGTGGTGTATGAATATTATGGAATATTATTGTTCTGTAAGAAATGACCAACAGGATGATTTCAGAAAGGCCTGGAGAAACTTACATGAACTGATGCTGAGTGAAATGAGCAGGACCAGGAGATCATTGTATACTTCAACAACAATACTATATGATGTTCAATTCTTGTTGGATATGGCCGTTTTCAACAGTGAGATGAATCAAATCAGTTCCAATAGAGCAGTAATGAACTGAACCAGCTACATCCAGTGAAAGAACTCTGGGAGATGACTATGAACCACTACATAGAATTCCCAATCCTTCTATTTTTGCCTGGCTGAATTTTTTATTTCCTTCACAGGCTAATTGTATACTATTTCAAAGTCTGATTCTTTTTATATGTTTGGACATGTATACATATATTGTATTTAATTTATACTTTAACATATTTAACTTGTATTAGTCAACTTGTCATCTGGGGGGGTGGGGGAAGAAGGAGAAAAATTATAACAAAAGGTTTGGCAATTGTCAATGTTGTAAAATTACCCATGCATATATCTGGTAAATAAAAACTATTAAAAAAAAAAAAAAGAAAAGAAAAGAAAAGTAAAACTGGCTTTGAGCTGGCTCCAGCACAGTCCTAGTATTAGACACATGTTTTGTATAGTTGTATACAAAATAAATATCCTCTGATTTGAGGGGAAAGACAATGGAGACAATAGAAAGGTCCTAGCTACTGTTTGAGCTGAGCCCAGAAGAAAACTCAGGATATTGAATGATGAGCTGAAGGAGTGTATTTTAGACATAGGAAGACAGACAGCACAAAGGAACACAGTAGGATAAAAATGTGTGAGAGAAAAGAGGGGAGAAGTATACATTTGAATCCAAAGACTGAAAGATAATCAGCCAATTTCCAACAAAGTATTTCCAATGACTAAGAATCCACTTCCTCACAAAGCTGTTCTTCATTTTTAATAGCTCTAATTATTTAAAATTTCTTCTTTATAATGAGTTGAAATCTTCTACCTATAACTTCTACTCCTTTATCCTAGACTCCTCCTTTGGAGGCATATACAAATGTCTTCTTCCTCTTCCTCTTCCAATTGACATTTGGACATTTTCTGATATTTGAAAATGTGATTCCCTTTATATTCTCACCTCCAAATTGAGTATCCCCAGTTCTTTCATCACACACATAAGTTTGAGAGCCTCCAACCTCCTTTTGGATTCTCCAGTTCATCATGAAGAGGACTGTTCTGGAACCAGCACAAACTAGCTTTTGAAAGCCAAGTGTTAAATTTTCAATGTGAGCATTTCCATCTCAGAAATTATAAAATGCTACAAGTCAGGGCTTGATTTATTGTTTTGTTGATTGTCTAGATTTAAGAAAGTGATGGGGAAATGTTAATATTGCAGATTAAACTTAAAATGTGTCATGGGTACATTTTTCTCTCCAGAGAAACAGCTGTTAATTATTTACCAGCACATTACTAGATAATTCTCTCAAAGCATAGTACCTCAAAATAAATACAATATTCTAGATATGATCTAACAAACACAGAATTTAGTAAGACTATAACCTCTATTGTTCTCAACACTCTATTTCTATTAATGTAGCCAAAAATGACAACATGCATTGTGGGAGCCAAAACATCCCATTAATTTATAATTGAACTGGTATTAAGTTGAAACTCTTAAACTTTTTCCACATGAAGGGCTTCTAAGACAGGTCTATTTCCTCATTCTATAGCTGTGCAATTGATTTTTTTAATTAAATACAATAAAAAAAAGGGAAAAGGACTCACATGTGCAAAAAATGTTTGTGGTAACCCACATTACAATTCACATTTATCAAGTGATTTAAAATTTACAAAAAACATTTTTCACAATGTCCTTCTTACTACTAATGTAACTTCCACCTAAGTTAAGGCTCTTATTATCTCTTGTTTGGACTGAGCTTGGATATTGCACTACAATATCCTCTTAATTGGTTTTCCTGCCTCAAGTCCCCCAAGTATCTTTTGCACTGCTGTCAAAGTGATTTTCCTTAAGAAAAGCTCTAAATATATGAATTTCCCACACAACGAACTCCAATAGCTCTCTAGTGTTTCTAGTTTCAAATAGAAATTTCTCTGTTACAATTTTACCTTCCTTTCCATCCTGATCCACACATATCTTTCTATCTTCATTATATCTTAACACCTTCCAGGTACTTTAACAATCTTTTCTGTTCCTCACACATGACATTTCATCTTTTGCCTCCATCTTTTTGTATTTGCCATCTTTACTCCCCTCTCTACTTCTAGCTCATAGAGTAGCTTATTTTTTAAAAAATTCACTTTTTACAACCATCTACTTCTACAAGTCTTTCCTTATTCCCCCCTTTATATCCTTTCCCAAAAAATCTTGAATCTATTTTGTGTACATATACACATATGGAAAATAGATTATACATATGTAATAAATATATATAAATGTGTTCATATAAATTAATATAGACATGTATTATACACATGTGTATATGTGTATACATCTGTGTTTACATCTATATGTAAAGATATATGTAGTTATTTATACACACATATACATACACATACCTCTATTACTTTTGAAATTGAACTTATAAACTAATGAAGTAAAGTGATTAGATACAGAACAATCTATACAGTAATAATATTAAAAGGACAAACAGCTTTGAAAGATTTAAGAATTCTGATCAAGGTAATGGCGAACAATGATTCCAGAGATCTAATAATAACACATGGTACCCACATTCTGTCAGAAAAGTAAGGGACTCAAGACAAAGATTGAGAATGTATTTTTGGAAATAGCCAACATGGAAATTTGTTTGTTTAACTATTCATGTATGAGTTTTATTTTTATTTTTATTTTTAGATAAATGCTTATTAGTTAAAGAAATTAAAATTTTAAATTAAAAAAGATTTGAGTTCATCAGAGAGCTCTGTGTAGAAACACTGATTGATCTGTCTTCACTTTTTTGGATTCATTGGTATCATCTATATCTTTGTCATAGCTTTGTCAGAATTTCATTTCTAAGAGTTTTTCATTCTTTCTCAAGCTATTTTCACATATACCCTCACCTATAATTCTTTGAACTTTTTGAAAGCCTAGAATATATAAGGAACTTATTCTCCTCCTTGGCTACCAGCAATCCCATGTGCCATGATTGCCTTCTCTAAGGTTGCCCTTATCATTTCACCAAATCTTTCTCACTGAGCAAAATTAAGTAGGGAAAAAAAAAACCCAGCAGAGTAGAGTGATGAGCAAGAACTTAATATCTGTTGTGGAAGATGGACAATGGAGAGCTCCTCCCAGATCCTCCATTTAAGGCAGGTATCCAGGAATACCATCTCATCACTTCCTACCTGGCTGTATTCCTGGACTTCATCTAAATTTTATTACCATTCTGAAAGATGACAGCAAACTTTAAAAATTAAACCTTCTTAGCATCCCCTGCCTCTGAGACCTCTTCCTCCTTCTGATTGGAGAAGGTAGGAGTGGGCAATGAGAATTCCTCCAAGAGATCACTTAAGGATACCTAGGACAACCATCTCATAATTTCTCACTCCATTGAATTCCTCTACACTTTATTATGTCCCTACAGAGTACCTTTCTTGTTCTTCCTTCTCTTTTCAACTTCTTCTCCTATATGACTGGGAGCTCCTTAAGGTTATATAGACTTGTATCCTTAGCATTTAGCACAGTTCCTGGCTCGTAGGAGGCACTTAATACATATTTATTGACTGACTGAGTTTAAAAAGATCTGTGAATTCATCAGTGTGGTTGGGTGCTCCACCCAATGATGTAAACCACAACCTCTCCATGCCTGAGTAAAATGTCTTTTTGAATTGCTGCTCCCAAAATAAGTTCTTAAATATTGGCCAAGCTTCTGATAATGGGCCTCTCTGGATTTAACTAGGCTGGTCTTCGGGTGATCAGTCAGTCTATAATCAAAGCTTTGCTAACTTGTCAAGCTTGCCAAAGTCTTATGCTCTACTAGGATAGCCTTCAAAATCCAAAGATCACCTCAAAACGATGGTGAACACTTCAGTTAGAATAAACTAAAACCAGTGCTACCTTTTTAATCAACAATGAATTTAATAGCTATCTTATGTTTGATTCATGGATAGCTAGGTGGTACAGTGGACATCAGGCCTTAAGAAAAGAAGACTTGATTTCAAATCCAGCCTCAGTCACTTACTTGCTGTGTGACTCTGTGAAAGTCATTTCCCCCTGTCTGACTCAGCTTATTCATCTATAAAATGAACTATAAAAGGAAATGGCAAACTCCTCCAAAATCTTGACCAAGAAAACCCTAAATGGGATCACAAAGAGTCACGTATGAATAAAATTACTGAGCAATAACAAGAATTTAATTCACAAGTATTTACTGAGTGGGAGCTTATTGTGTCCAAAGCATATTCTAGGTGTTAGTGAAAATATAAAACTTTGCTCAAAGATCTTGTCTTCATGGAGCTTCCTATCATATATCTAGAAATATATTAACAAGCAAATAACTACAGGAATATGATTTTATTCTATAATGATAAAACATAAAAGATGAGGATTGTATGTGCACTAATGGTCTTTTGTGTAAGAAAAAAAAAAAACTACCTTTTATCTAGTGATCAAGTTTCCAGGAAATAGAAATAGTATTGAAGTTTGACATTAAAGTTTACATCCAGATAAGGAAGACAGCTTAAAACTGAAGATATGAAATAAAAGATGGGCGTCACAACTTGAGGCTCCCTTCTCAAAATGTCACAACAAAGAAATGACAAAAACTCAAATAGAAAAATGAGTTCCCAACATTTGGGCAAAATGCATGGAGACTTTTATATAAAAGGATGGAGTAAAAGGAAGATGCATCGATGTATATACCCAGAAGCTGCTGATCATTTTGTCAACCTTTCCCTTCTCCATGATGTCATCAGTCTGGCTATTCTTCATATGAACTTACTTGGTGATAAAGGTCACATAGTTGAAGCCACAAGGTATAGTGAAAAGAGCATGGTTATCCTCTCCACATATCAGAAAAAAAGTCTGAATTATTATAGTATTACAAGATAAAAATGTTGATATTATACAAAATATATTTTATGAATTTCTGAATTTCTAAACTTTTTTCTGTGTCATCTGCTGACCTTCCCATGTCCTGTCACTTGCGGCTTCCACAAAACTCCCAAAGAATTTCCATTTAATTTCTTATGCTGACCCACAATATATCAAAATCATGATGGAGAAAGTTGGAGTTAGAGTGTCTCAGGTCTGATTTACACTGTTCTGAGACTCAGTTTCCTCAGTTGTTGAGTAAGCGAGTTGTAATAAATGTTTTTATATCTTTTCCAACTAACATTCTGTAATAACTATGGATTTTTTGGGGGAACAAATCTCTGATGTTTGAAATATGAATAAATGAACATCTTTATGTCTGGGTGTGTCTTTCATATACTAGGATCAACTGAACTTTTTAGCTCATAAATTCAGTTGTTAATTTTGTTGCTCAGTTGTTTCACTCAGGTCTGGCACTATTTAGAGCTTTCTTGGTTAAGATACTGGAACAGTTTGTCATTTCCTTGATCCTTATCTAGATCCTTATCTAGCTCATTTCACAGATGAGGATATTGAGGTAGACAGGAATAAGTGACCTGCCCAGAGTCACATAGCTAATAAGTACATAAAGACAGATTATAGCTCAGATTAGAACTAAAATGTACCTCCCTAATTCCAAGCCTGCTTTGCTATCCACAGTACTATCTAGATGCCCTCAGTACTTGATAAATCTTTGCAAATAAGAATTCCCATCACTTTGTCCTAATCTCTTTTCTGATCTCCAAATATTGTCAAATTTAGCAGAGGGCACTAATTAAATAACTAGCAGTTACCCTCTCTGATTCTTGTCTTCTAAGAGATGAAATTGTCAGCAAATCAAGAATGTATCAGATGTTCTCCTATTATCAGAATAAATTTTATAGGATACAGTGAAATAGCTAAATTCATATGTCACTACTGCTGGTCTCTGTGTCACTTTTGAGGTTTTTGTTTTTTTTGGTTTGTTTGTTTGTTTTTCCTGAGGCTGGGGTTAAGTGATTTGCCCAGAGTCACACAGCTAGGAAGCGTTAAGTGTTTGAGATCAGATTTTCAGGTCCTCCTGAATTCAGGGCTGGTGCTCTATCCACTGCGCCACCTAGCTGCCCCCACTTTTGAGTTTTACAAAAGGAAAGTAACATTTGTATCAACTACCTGGCCAAGATGTGTTCAATACCCCCACAATGTTTGTTGAACTATTTTTAAAAAATTTTTTTAATTTCACCAATGTTTTTTTTTTAATGTATCAAGGTTTTCTGGCTATTATAGATTATTTCAGTGACTAGGTATAAGTCCTCTTATGAAACATCATACTATCAATTCCATGGCCAAAATTTTGTAATGAAAAATTTTCTAAAAATATCTCCCCCCCTCCCGAAACTGGAAACTGAGTGGATGCCTATTAATTGGAGAATGGCTGAATAAATTGTGGTATATGAATATTACAGAACCAGGAGATCATTATATACTTCAACAACAATACTGTATGATCATCAATTCTGATGAACGTGGCCCTCTTCAACAATGAGATGAACCACTTCCAATAGAGCAGTAATGAACTGAACCAGTTACACCCAGGGAAAGAACTGTGGGAGATGACTATGGACCACTTCATAGAATTCCCAATCCCTCTAATTTTATCCACCTGCATTTTTTATTTCCTTCACAGGCTAATTATATACTGTTTCCGATTCTTTTTGTACAGCAAAATAACTGTTTGGACATGTATACATATATTGTATTTAATTTATACTTTAACATATGTAACCTGTATTGGTCAACCTGCCATCTGGGGGAGGAGGTAGGGGAAGGAGGGGAAAAATTGGAACAAAAGGCTTGGCAATTGTCAATGTTGTAAAATTACCCATGCATATATCTTATAAATAAAAAGTTATATATATATATAAAAAGAATTCTACCATAAAGAATAAAAAAAAATCTCCCCCTCTGAGATTACTTTCTATTTACTCCTTGTATGTTCTTGTATGCACCTAGTTATTTCCATTTTGTTCTTCCATTAGAATGTAGAATCCTTGAGAACAGAACCAATTTTCAATCTTTCTTTGTATCTCCAATGCTTAGCCCAGTACCTGGTATATAGTAAACAATAAATGCTGGGTGATTGATTGATCCTCAGCACCTCTGTAAATTTCAAAGTTGGGGAATCAAATGATAAATTTAAAATTTGGGAGAGTATTGATTTCAAAGTAAATTCTTCTCCATTCAGCTCAAAAAATATTTATGAGATATATAGTGTGTGCAAAGCACTGTGCTAGTATACAAAAATGAAAAACATAGTCCTTGTCTTCAAGGAGTCACGAGGAGGAATAAATAGCATAGTAATACTGGAAGCATCTAAGACCAAAGGAGGTATCAGGACAAAACATGATAAAATCACTTGAAGCTTGAGGAAGGTTTCATAGAAAAGAAACGATCTAAAGTGGGTTTTGAAGGAAGAAAATGTTTCAACAGGGGGCATTGTGGTTAGAGTTAAGTTTCAAATATGGGGCATAGCCCGAAGGAATCCAAAGAAAGTTGACACAAGTCAAAATGCTCATATTCCTATTTGGCCAAAATTGTATAAAAAAAGATTAATGTGAAATGATCCCAGAAAGGTAGTTGGAGCCAGATTATAAAATACCTTCAATGCTAGGATAAATAACTTGTATATTTTAGAGGCAACATGGAACCCCCAAATATTCTTGAATAAGTAAATGACATGATGAGACTCATTTTGGGGAGATTATTTTGGCTGCTGTGTGAAGAGCAAATAAGAGGAAGGGGAGTTCTGAAACAAATAGTTACTATTACAATATCCAAGCTGAGAGGTAATAAGAGCCTGGACAAAGGAGAATGGTGAAGAGGAAGACAGCTATTTTAAATATTGTGGGATTATCCACGATCTAAACCAATTAGAGTAAAAGTGAAGTGATTTCATAGAGGAACATAACAAGGAATTGTCTTGGTCAGAAAGTCTTTTTGTTGTTATAGAACTCAAGCCTGATCCTGTGGCTTTTTTGCTGTCTTTGACCTTGAATTTCCTAAGAGAGAAATAGTTTCATGGTACAATGAATGATATCTTTTCTTCTTAATAATCCCTTCCACCTCCTCCTTTTTACCTCTCCATCCATCCTTCTCTGCCTCATTTCCCAGCTCCTCATTGTCCTTCCAATCCTTCTGGTTGGGAATATGGTTATAGTGTTCTCCAAGGCTATATCTTCAGCCTTCTTTTCTATCCCTTCTCTTTCATTTGGTGGTTGTATATACTTTCTTCTTCAACTCTCATTGACTTGGTACTTCAATTATGACTTCTACCTGAGTAATGTTCCCAATGTATCCCTCTGATCACATCACTCTTCAAAAACCATCAGTGACTCCCCAGGATCTAGGATAGGAATAGGGATTAGCCCTATGATTTCATTGATAATAGTTGATTCCCGAATTTATATCTTTCCTCCAACCTTTAATTCACACTCCTATGCCCTTTCTTGGGGTTTTTAACTGAAGATTGGATGGTCCCTTTTGGGTTACAGAGGAGAGTCTCATTTAGGTATAGATTAGATTGTGTGGCTTCTGAAGACTCTTCTACATCTGAGATCCTGTGATTTCCACTTGCCTGCTGACTTGTTTCTACTGGTATCTCATAATTGATGTCTACAAAATTGTTCTTATGATCTAGCCAAAACCTGCCTTTCCCCTTGATCTCTCACTCAGGCTCATTTTTTACTCTTTTCTCTCTCATTCCTCATTTTTAATCCCTTGCTAAATTCTGCTGATTCTGACTTCATAAAATCACTTGGTGTTTTCTTCTTCACCAGATTATAAAGTACCTTCAATGCTAGAATAAAATCCCCCTTGCCAAGGCTCTTATTATCTCTCAGTTTTTCATAGACTCTATCCAGTCTATGCTATACACTGCTACCTGAGGAATGTTCCCAATGTATCCCTCTGATCATGTCACTTTTCAAAAACCATCAGTGGCTCCCCAGGGCCTAGGATAGGAATAGGGACTTGTGATTTCACTGATACAGAAAATTCCCAGGTGAATTCACTTTTACCAGTGAAGATCAGCATCTTCTATGTAACTCTAATTGCCTAGAACACTTGCCAAGAGCACACAGCCAATATGTGTCAGAGACTGGGCTTAAACTCTCATCTTCCTAGCTCTAAAGCCTCCCTCCACCTTGGTACATGTCCTTTACTAAATACTTATGAACTTCTGATCCTCACATCCAAAGTATAGCATAATCTGGTTCTAATATGTCTTTTCTGTTTTCCATTCTTCCTATTCTCCTCTACTATAGCCCTCATTCTACCCTAGAATACTCCCTCCCCCTTTCTCTATACCTTTACTTTTGTGACTCATTGAATTTAGTAAAATTTGCTCATATTTATCAGGGAATGACTCTGTCTGTGTGTGTGTGTGTAAGTGTGGATAAGGCTCTGATCTGCCCTTGAATGAATATTCATATTGGTGAAATCACAAAGTTTTTGGAAAAAAGAGGTAAATTAATGACACTCATTATCAATAATTATGTTTGCATTCCTTTGTTGTTCCCATGTGTAATCAAATACATTGGTACCTGTGGCTTCCAATACTAGTGGACATTTATACAATGCATTCCCTCATCTGAGCCTCATGACAACCTCGGAGTAGCTACTGCATCCTCATTTTGCAAATAAGAAAACTGAGGTTCAAAGAAAGTTAGTGTCTTGCCAAGTTGGGATCACACAGCTAGGAAATAAATGTCAAAGCAAGATTTTAATTCAATTCTTCCTTCTTCTAAGTCTTTTAATAGAAGAGGTGATAATTGTGTATATTTGAAAAGGTTTGAAAAGGCATGTCTTTCCAATCCCTCTATTTTTGTCCACTTGCATTTTTGATTTCCTTCACAGGCTAATTGTACACTGTTTTAAAGTCCGGTTCTTTTTGTACAGCAAAATAACTGTATGGACATGTGTGCATATATTGTATTTAACTTTAATATATTTAACATGTATTGGTTAACTTGACATCTGGGGGAAGGAGGGGAAAAGTTGAAATAAAAGGTTTTGCAATTGTCAATGCTGGAAAATTACCTATGCATAAAATTTTTGTAATAATTAATTTAAACGAAAAAAAGAAAAGGCATATCTTTGCCCCAAAGAGAAGATATTCTAGAATGTGATATGTAAAGCTGAAGCAGTGTGGACTTAGTGGATGAGTTAAAAGAAGCTCTGGCTTTTAAGAGGAAATGAATCTACATAGTGCTATGTATGACTTAGGGACTTATGATTACATCAAGGGAATTGCTCATGTAGAAACTTCCATTTATACACATCCGCAATTAACCTAATCTAAATTTATTTCAAGCAAATTTTATCTGAGGAGCAGATGAGCATTGAACATTAAGTTAGGGCACAGCAGCATCATGTGTCTTGCCCATGATCATATAACCAGGGTACAACAGAGGCAGGATCCAAACATATGTCTTCTGAATTCAGATTTTTTTTTCCTCTAGTAACCCATAGTCTCTTTCACTCTTTTATGTTTAATCATTAAATCTCTGTCTCTTTAAAGTATATATTTTGAGATTAGTTTCTATCCTTCGGTTATCTCTTTACAATGGAACTCCATGTAGCTAGTAATCTGTGTGGTCTGACTTTAAATTGTCATGGAACAGGAATTAATTAATTTTTTTTTTATTTAAAAAAAAAAAAAAAGGGCACTATGTGCTAAGGAGCAATAGGTGGCTCAGTAGACAGAGGCCCCGCCTGAAGTCAGAAAGACTCATTCTCCTGAGTTCAAACCTGGACTTAGACACTTTCTTGCTGTGTGACCCTGGGAGAGCCACTTAACTGCCTCAACTTTCTTATCTGTAAAACATGGAGAAGGAAACAGCAAATCTCGCCAGTATCTTTGCCAAGATCACATAAAGTCACATCAGACATGAGTGAACCACGAAAAAATGAAGTTAAGTTTCACCTGGGTCAATTAACTTTGTTAAATGGTCCCAGACTCCTACTTTTCTTTAAATCTGTCCAGAAAATGCAGGGCTTTGGCCACAAAGAGAATGGAGTGAGAATGCAGATTGTTCAGTATACAGCTATTCCCTAATGTTCAAGACAATAATCCCTCTGTTTATGGAGCGTCAGTGATGTTACATCCGATTATGGAAAGCACTCAATATATACAATACAGTATGTAATCAATAAGTACATTGTTATCAGTTTTCATTTTTTTTCCAATCCAAGAGGTTCATGCATTTTGCTGTATTATCACGGTTAATGCTAATAGTCGATATTTATATACTGCTTTAAGGTTTGCAAAGGACATTACAAATGTTTTTCTCATCTGACTCATAACAGCCCTCTGAGGTAAGTGCTATTATTAGTCCCATTTTCCCGTCTAGGAAACTGAGGCCGAGAAAAGTGGCTTGTCCAGGGCCCCACGGCTATTAATGTCTGGAGCTGAGTTGGAACGGAGTCTTCTCTCAATCTAAGCGCTCTGACCATTACGCCGCCTAGGACAAGGGAAGGGACTCCCTGACAGCCTTTCCCCGGGAGCCTTGTCCAGGAAGCCGCAGGAGATGCTGTCGTCATTCTAGGAGTTCTGTCCATCGCCTGCCCCGGGCCGAGACCCGGGAGGTCCGGGTTTTCAGATATTATACTACAGTCTGTAAGATATTATACTACAGGCTGACGGCTGTCAGCTTCGGCCTGGGGAGGGAAACAGACTGCACCGGCAAGAAAGAACGGTGAAACCGGAGCAGGGCCGGAGAGGGGGGGAGCGCCGGGGGTGGGCTGTGTGGCGCGCGGGACCTGCTCCGGGGTGTCCGAGTGAGAGTGAAGATCGTGATGTCCGGGAAGCTACACTGCCCTGATTGGCAGGGGGCCTTGGAGGGGAGCGGGGCAAGGTCAGGACGGGGAGTCTCAGCCAGGGCGGGGGCGGGGGGTCCTGCTCAGAACACGCCCCCCCAGTCACGCACACACATAAACACAATACGCCTACACACACGCGCGCGTGCACGCCGTTAGTCATCTCCCCCTGCAGTGAAAGTGAAAAGCCCCCCAAGGAAGCGGAGTAGGACCCTGGCGGAGGAGCTCCTTCAGGAGGGAGGACGACCGCCTTTTCCCTCCGCCTGGCGGCCAGCGCTGCCACGGGTCAGTTCCCCCGCGGTGATTACTGCCGCCCGCCTTGCCTTTCTCCAGCCCCCCTCCCGCTCACCTTAACCCGCTCCCAACTAGACACTAGTGAAGCAGGAATGATAAGCCCTGGCCCTGCACACGTGAGTCTGGGCACGGTGACCCCCGTTTGCCGCCCTCCCTTCCCTGCCTTCGGAGGCGAGCCTGGATTAGCACTAGGAAGGCTTCACGCTAACGGTTACTACCGGTTTGCTCTTGAACCTTAGTTTCTTTATCTGTAAAATGGGTATATAAACCCTGTTTCCCTTCCCAGGGTGGTTGTGAAGACCCAGAGATAACGCATAGAAGGCGCTTTAAAGTCCCAAAGCCCCTAGCACGCGCTTGCTCACACACATCCCTCGCCGAGCACAGATGAGCCGAGGGAGAGGCCGGCATTTCCCTCCCCCCTCCCCCTAACAAACTGAGAGCCGGGCTGGCCTGCTGTCCCGCGCCTCCGGTCACGCCTTCGGCGCCACCTGCTAACTCTCGGAGGGAGGAGGAGCCGAGGCCTCCCGGGGCCAGATTTCTGCGGACAGTCACACCGAGGGGGCAGGCGTTTGTGCCGCTCCCGCAGCTGACGCTGAGTCCGTGCTTTAAAGGTAAGACTGGGGTAGTAGGAAGAGCTACTATACGCAAAAACTTTTCAAACGTCCCAGACAGTTCCTGTCCCGCTTCAGAGCGATCATCCCAGCAGCTCGCTCTTAGATGATATTTTAGCCCTTCAGACCTTATTGTAACTGAGATTCAGAGAACTGAGAGGCTTGCCCATGGCCACAGCTAAGACTATGAGAGCCCCAGGGTTTTTGACTCTCTACTCCGTGGGGCTCAGCTGACACATGGGGTTTTCTCGTTCCTTCCTTTGACTCTGTTAGAAGCAGTATTTCCATATAGGGGAAGAAGGAGGAATAGATTAGAAATGAAAGTGATCTCTATAATCAGCATCCAATTGCTTGCCTCCTCAAGAATAAGGAAAAAGAAAAAATGAAACTTGATATGTTTAAAAATGAATGTTTAAAAATTACATGTAATTGGGAAATAAGTAATGAAATAAATAAAAAGATACTAAAAAATGAAAGTGATATAAAAACAAAAAAATAGCAATAAAATTGATTTTTTTTAAAGACCTCCTCTCCTGCAATCTGGTGCCTGCCTATCAACTGTCCCACTTCTTTTTCTTTTTCTTTCTAATCTCCGTACACATCTAGTCAGCATGTTTATAGGATCAAAAGAATGTTCTAGAGCCACGTCAAGTGATCAATGCCAGGGTGTGAGGGAAGGATATAGACAAAATGCAGGCACAGATCATATTTCAGAACACATTCGATCATCCATAAGAAGGTCCATTTGGCACTCTGCAAGCAAGAGTCAAGGGTAGTTCAGGGGAGCACATTTCACAATACAGTGCCACATTCAGCCCTTAGTTTCACTAGTAAAGCCAAGAAGTGAAAGTTTTACTTAGGGAGAGACTTGTGCAGAGCAGCAGGAGGCAGGATTACAAGGTAACAAACGCTTTTGTAGTAGCGTTTGTTACTACAAATCTGCATGCAGTGAGAACTTGGTCTGTCTGCTTCTGAGTGCCCACATGCACGGGTGTGGACACCCATGTGGGAACCCATGTGTTCAGTTACAAGAGCAATCGAGATAAATAAGAAATCTCCACAACCGGGATCTTTAGCCACTAATCATAATCATAATCACCAGACGCCCAAGGCTTCTCCGGAGTACCTGACTTGTGGCCTGGCTTCCAGGTAGTCTGGCCACGTAGATTCTTAGGGCTCTGAATGGAAAGGAAGTAGCACAACCCAATTCCATCCATCCTTCCCACGGCGATCTCCGAACCACTCTGGCCAGGACTCCCCCACAGGGACTTCCTTTTTAGACAAGACTACAGAGACCCCCTGATGGGGGGGGTCCATTTTCTGGTCAGGGTCATTTCAGAAAAAAGACAGGGGAGACCTGGTCAAGGGATGAGAGGGAGCCAGCACCCCTCCCTATTTGCCTTCAGTCATTTCATTTTTCTGTGGTGTTGGCTCTATGCTGTGACCCCAGACTTCAGACCCACGTGAGGAGCCTTCCAGGCCTGTGCCTTGCAGACCCCAGGTCATGGATAGTGGGGACTCGGCAGGATCCCCGCCCCTAAACACTGAGCTCAGAGCATTAGTGAAGACTTCCCTCTTCCAGCTTTCAGAGCCATGGCCCAGGTCTCCAGCCTCCTGCCTCACAAGGCTTTCAACCCTCCGGGATTTGGGAGAAGATACTCACAGCTCCAGGGGGCCCAGGCAACACCCCAGGGTTCATCCTCTCCAAGGGGAGCTGCTCTCCTGAGACCTCGGTGCTCTCCTAGAGAGCAGAGAAAGCAAGGGGCGGCCGCATCTCTCTCAGGCATCAGATTAATTTAGCACTTGCGGAAGGAACTGACGGAAACTGAAGTCACATGGAGACCCAGGGTGAGCAGAAACAGATTCAGCTCTTACAACGGCCTGAGGCTTGCACTTTGCAGGAAAGAAGGAACTGGGGGTGTGGGGAGGGGGAGCAAAGGCAGAGGTCGCAGCTATGGATCGCCTGACCCAACTGCCAGTTCAGCCTCCTGCTACAGGAGCAGGGGCAGCTATGAGTGCAAAGAAGAGCTTCCCTAGAAACGTCTCCTCTCCTTCCCCCGGGGGACTTGGGACAAGCCCCTCCTAGATGAACAGCTTCGGGGCAAGACCCCTCTGGCTTCAGTTTCCCCTACTATAAAACGAAGGAACTGGGGTCCTGCACCTCGAAGACTTCCTCCAGCTCTAGGTCTCATCATCTGTCTAGATGGGGCTTTTTGCCTCCCCTGGAATCTAGTTTTACCTGAAAGATCCATTTAAATGGGGAAAAACAACCAGATGTGGAGAATCTTCTGAATAGGCTGGACATGGTCCTCTGCTCATTCGATAAATATTGATGAGCCATGTTAGCCTGGCAAAGGGCACAGGACTGTGGTGAAGTCACAAAGTTTAGAAAAGCTATAGCTGCTCCCTAATAGAACTGGAGAATCAGAGGGAATCATGCGCTGGAATCCAGGTCTCAGGCCCCTGCATTTTGCTCAAGCCGCTTGGGCCTTCTGTAAGACTAGACAAGGGAATTTTGATTCAAGGTGCGTACCTGTGTGGGGCTAGTGCTGGCATGATAGCTATGGAAAGGAAAAACATTTTCCTTCTCCAAGAGAGAAGACAGTTATTCCCACACTCTCTAGAGAATCAACTCCAGGAATGTGGAGAAAGTTTTTGTAATTTGTAATTGTAAATTGTGAAAATTTGTAATTACAAATAAAAATCTGAGTGATAGACATTGTAGAGAAAACCAGTTCCTCGATATGCCTCTGATTTCCAGCTCATCTCCCCACAGTCTTCACAAAATTTCTCTGTTATATTCTCAAGTGAGAATGTAACACAATTTTACATGCTAGGAACTTTAGAATTGCAAATCAAAGCACTTTGTGAAGCCTAAGGAAGGAGACTGTTAACTACAAGAAGAATCAGGAAAGATTATATGGAGGAGGAATGACTTGAGCTGTTTTTGAGTAGTTGGAGTTTAACAAAGAGCGGGAAGAGCAACATTCTAGTCTTGGCCATAAACATGAGAATGAGTGAGAATAGGGCTTGTTCAGAGGGCAAAGAACAGTCCAGTTGCTACAGAGTATGGGAGGCAGTAAATAACTCTGGAAATGTAAGGGTCTGCCCAGTGGAGAGGGTTGATTGGCCAGTGAGCTCCTGGTGTAAGTTCAACTGGCAGAAAGAGATGATTCATTCATTCATTCAAGACATGAATTACATGTCAGATGCTATGGAAGACATAAAGAAGGAGAAGTTATTTCTGTTCTCAAAACACTTAGAATTTCTCTGAAGAACAAGACAAACACAAATAGTTTTAAAAAGTAATTTGGAACAATTAATACAAGAGACATTGTGAGGCAAATTTCTTAACTTGCTTTAATGATTTCATCCTTTAAAAGATGGAGGAACCAACATAGGGAATTTTACTCTGCATCTGATTTTCAACAACAAGGAGGAACTAGTGGGTGGGTGGAAAACGATGATGGGAACCTTTGGGGGAGGAGGGGACTTCATCTTAGAATGTATAATACCAATAGGGAGGCAAGTTGGAGATAGTCTGATCTATACACATGCCTGCTCTGTTTTTATCAATGATTTATTTACAGAGCAATAAAAATGGGAGGAGCAACTAATACACTGGATGGCAGAATATGCACTTTACAATCTAGAATACTTGGAATTAATCAGTAAGATCAAAGTCAGTGGGAATAAGTGTAATGTCTTTTTTACCTTCAAAAAATAACTGCAAAAGAACATAACGGGAAGAGTAGTATGTATGTGTGTGTGTGTGTGTATAAACACATATATGCACATATAAATATGTGATGTAGTATATTACATATGTGATATGAAATGTATTTTTGGTGTATATATAGATACATATATACACACATACATGTATACATAAATATATATGACATATAGTATTATATACATATTAGGAAATAATATATATTTATGAGAGGTGGGGGGTGGGGTGGGGGGGGTGCTAGGAAAATGAACCTAGGGTTTTAGAAAACTGTCAGATCAATTAATCAATAGTATGATATGGAAACCAAAAATATTAATGAGATCTAGAGCTTCATTAAGAGAAATGCAGATGCCAGGGATAAGGAAATAATAGTCCCTCCACATTCTGCTTGAGTCAGACTGCATTGGAGTACAGTTTGATGCACCACAGCTTAAGAAAGACATTGATAAAGTTGAGAGGATCCAAAGGAAGGCAACCAGTATGGAAAAAGATCTTGAGACCATGTTACATGAGGGTTAGATGAAGGAATTAGGAATGTTTCAGTTGGAAAATACATAAGAAGAACATTTGGTTTTCAAGTTATTTGAAGAGCCAATACATTCTGTTTTGGTCCCAGAAGGCAGAACCAAATAATGGAAGGGAGTGGAGAACAAAGAAGTCAACTGAGCCTGGAAGCTGGGGAAATTTCCCCAAAGCTAGAGCTGTTCACCAGTGGAAGGGGCTACCTCATCAGGTGGTGAGTTCTCCCTCACAGAAAGTCTTCAAGCACAGTCTGGATGAGCAGCTAATAGACTACACCTTCTGAAGTTCAATAAATTTCTGTTGATTGACTGATAATAAGGGGTATTCTTTTCATCAATGGACTAGGCCATATAGTCACCAAGGTTCCTTCCAATGCTAAAATTTGACGATTCTATGACTCTCAAAAATGAAATTCTGAAGACAAAAAGAGAATCTGTTACAAAGGGGAGGAAAAGGAGGATTTGCCTAAAATACTACTGTGTATGCACAGGAAATTAACCAAAATCTGCTCCTATCTTAACATGACTGTTTCTTAGGGTTCTCACTGGAATTTATGAATAGAGGAATCAAATAGATCTGTATTTAAATGAAATCACTTTGGCAGCCCTGTGGAGAATCGATTAGAGAGGGGAGAGATCCAATGTGGGAAGGACAACTAGAAAGCTACTACAATAGTTCAGGCACTGGGGCTGAGGGTCTGGACTAAGGAGATAGTCATGGGACTTGAGAAAAAGAGACAGTTGTGAGAAATGGGAAGGTAAAACAACCATCTAAGTGAGAGTTTGGAGTGGTCAGAAAAAAGCCACCCTAAGATGTATTAATACTGACAAAAACATTACAAAGAATGAAATGAGGCTCCATATATATCAAAATGGGCAGCTAAGTAATACAGAGGCGAGAACACCAGGTCTGAATCAGGAAGAATTGTCCTCCTGAATTCAAATCCAGACTCAGACACTTCCTAGCTCTGTTACCCTGGGAAAATCATTTAATCCTGTTTAATTCAGTTTCTTCATCTGCAAAATGAGCTGGAGAAGAAAATGGCAAACCACTCCACTATCTTTGCCAAGAAAACCCCAAATGGAGTCATGAAGTGTCAGACATGACTGAAAAACTTTACAACAACAAAGCATTTAAACAATGCTTTCTATATGTATCAGGCACTGTGCTAAGCACTCTACAATTATTATCTCATTTGATCCTCACAACAACCCTAAAATGTAGGGATTGTTATTATTCCTATTTTACAGATGCGGGAACTGAGGCCTCATTTGTGATTCACAACAACCCCAAAGTTAACAAACAAATGTTGTGCCTCTTTGTTGAGAGATTTGCTTATGATCACATAGCAGAGGCAATGCTTGGGCCCCATTTTTCCTCTATCTACTGATGTCCATTCAAGGCAATTTCAAGGTTAGAACATGAACTCTTGATTGAATCTACTCAAGAAAAGTCAGAAATGACAGGAAAAGATAATGATGAATGTTGGAGGGGATGTGGGAAAACTGGGACACTGATGCATTGTTGGTGAGTTGTGAAAAAATCCGGCCATTTTGGAGAGCAATTTGGAACTATGCCCAAAAAGTTGTCAAACTCTGCATACCCTTTGATCCAGCAGTGCTGCTATTGGGCTTATATCCCAAGGAAATGCTAAAGAAGGGAAAGGGACCTATATGTGCCAAAATGTTTGTAGCAGTTCTTTTCGTAGTGGCTAGAAACTGGAAAATGAATGGATGTCCATCAATTGGAGAATGGTTGGGTAAATTATGGTATGTGAATGTTATGGAATATTATTGCTCTGTTAGAAATGACCAGCAGGATGAATACAGAGAGGCTTGGAGAGATTTACATGAACTGATGCTAAGTGAAAAGAGCAGAACCAGGAGATCACTACATACTTCAACAACAATACTGTATGAAGATGTATTCTGATAGAAGTGGTTATCTTCAACATAGAGAAAATCCAATTCAGTTCCAGTTGATCAACGATGGACAGAAACAGCTACACCCAGAGAAGGAACACAGGGAAAGGAGTGTAAAATGTTGCACTATTGTCTTTCTACCCGGGTTACTTATACCTTTGGAATCCAATACTTACCGTGCAACAAGAAATTTGGTTTTACACACATATATTGTATCTAGGATGTACTGTAACACATTTATTATATATGGGATTGCCTGTCATCTAGGGGAGGGAGTAAAGGGAGGGAGGGGAAAATTTGGAAAAGTGAATACAAGGGATAATCTTGCATATGTACTGTCAAAAAAATTATAAGTAGAGACTTCCGGCCAAGATGGCAGCGTGGAGGCAGACAGCTGCTTGAGCTCCTTGTTTTCTCTCAGAACTTACTTCATGACAAGCCTCAGACTTAATGCTTGACCCAGAAAGAAATCCACAAATAATCACCAAGAGAAGACATCCTTGAAAGTCGCCAGAAAAGGTCTGTGTTTGCTCAGGGGAGGGTCAATCAGACTGGGCGCAGACTGAGGGCAGGCAGCCAGAGCAAGACAGGCAGCTCACACAGCTCAGACCGGAGGGGGAGGGGTGTGATCTCTGCCTTTTCTGTGAAAGGGCTTTTGCCCCAGTGTGGATGCTCTGTCTTGGCAGCAAGCCAGGAGCGGCGGACAGGGTGTAAACACCGGAGGTGAAGATTAAAACCCCGAAAGCCAGCGTCTCTCAGAGCCCGGCCACCCCCAACCCCCACCTGGACTGACTCGGTGCATTCTCAGAGCCTCAGAGCCTCAGAGCGCAGACTCAGTACAGTCATTGCTGTTCTGACAGTGGCTCTCTGCTGCCCTACCCCCAGTCTGTAGAGGAAGCCCATTAATACCATCCAGCCCCATCCCCCGCAAAACAGACCAATTGTTTCTCTTGTCAGTTTGTTTTCTTTGATTCCTACTCTGACAAAATGAACAAAAAATTCAAAAGGGCTCTAACCATTGACAGCTTCTGTATGGAGAGGGAGCAGACTTCAAATGCTGAGGAGACTAGGAACAGACTGTCCCCAGATGTATCCCCTGGGAGGGATATAAGCTGCTCCTCAATACAAAAGAACATCATAGAGGAAATCAAAAAGGCTCTCACAAGAGAGCTGGAAGAGAAATGGGAAAAGGAAAGGGAAGCTTGGCAAGAGAGCCTGGAGAAGTCATCCCATGCATTCAAAGACAGAGTGGATAAAGAAATCAAATCATTGAGAAACAAGATTAGTGAGCTGGAAAAGGTAAACAACTCCAAGGAAAACAGGATTAGTGAGCTGGAAAAGGTAAACAACTCCAAGAAAAACAGGATTAGTGAGCTGGAAAAAGAAATCAGCTCTCTAAAAAATAAAATGGATAAAATGGAAAAAAATTCCAGAGAAGATAAAAACTCAATTGGACAATTACAAAGAGATATAAAAAAAGTGAGTGAAGAAAATACATCATTGAAAATTAGACTGGAACAAGTAGAAATGAATGACTCAAGGAGAAACCAAGAGGTAGTCAAGCAAAACCAGAGAAATGAAACAATTGAAAAGAATGTCAAGTACCTTACCAGAAAGACAACAGACCTGGAAAACAGATCTAGGAGAGACAATTTGAGAATAATCGGACTCCCTGAAAAATGGGAGGAAAAAAAGAGCTTGGACACCATTTTCAAGGAAATTATCAAAGAGAACTGCCCAGACATTTTGGAAACAGAGGGTAAAATAGACATTGAAAAAATTCATCGATCACCTACTGAAAGGGACCCTAAAATCAAAATGCCAAGAAATACAGTGGCCAAGTTCAAGAACCATCAGACAAAGGAAAAGATATTGGAAGCTGCTAGAAAAAAGCAATTCAGATATGGAGGATCCACAATAAGGAGAACCCAGGATCTAGCAGCGTCCACATTAAAAGAACGCAGAGCCTGGAACATGATATTCCGAAAGGCTAAGGAACTTGGTATGCAGCCAAGAATAACTTACCCAGCAAGAATGAGCATCGTTTTCCAGGGAAGAAGATGGACATTTAACGAAATAAATGAATTCCATCTATTTTTGATGAAAAAACCAGACCTACATAAAAGGTTTGATCTTCAAATACAGAACTCAAGAGATTTCTAAAAAGGTAAAAAGAAATCTTGAGAACTATACTTCTGTCAAAAAAATATGTAAAGAACATACGTACAATTTATCCTAGAAACTTGAGGTGGAAAGGAGATTATATCATAAATAAGTGTAAAGTGGTGGTACTACATCTCATGAAGAGGCAAAGGTAACCTATTATATCTGAGAGAAAGAAAGGAGGGAGATGAACATAGCGTGTATCAATAGACATATTTGATTTATGGTGAAACTTCTTCCACTTCATTGAAAAGTGAAAGGGAAGGAGTAAGCTAAGGGGAAGGGAATACAGTAATTTCGAGGAAAAGGGGTAAAATAAGGGGAGGATCTTTAAGGTGGGGGAGGGATCCTAAAAAGGGAGGGCTGTGAAAAGCAAGTGGTGTTCACCAGTTTAATACTGGATAGGAGGGTAAAAGGGAAGGAAAGGGGAAAAGCATAAGCAGGGGTTAATAGGATGGCAAGCAATATAGAATTAGTCCTTCTAACCATAAATGTGAATGGGGCAAACTGCCTCATAAAGAGGAAGCAGTTAGCAGACTGGATTAAAAGTCAGAATCCTACTATATGTTGTTTACAGGAAACACACCTGAAACAGGGTGAGACATTCAAACTAAAAGTAAAAGGGTGGAGCAGAATCTATTATGCCTCAGGCAAAACCAAAAAAGCAGGAGTAGCCATCCTCATCTCAGATCAAGCAAAAACAAAAATTGATCTAATTAAAAGAGATAAGGAAGGGCATTATATCCTGCTAAAGGGCAGCATCAATAATGAAGCAGTATCAATATTAAACATATATGCACCAAGTGGTGCAGCATCTAAATTCTTAAAAGAGAAATTAAGAGAGCTGCAAGAGGAAATAGATAGCAAAACTATAATAGCGGGAGATCTCAACCTTGCACTCTCAGAATTAGATAAATCAAACCACAAAAATAAATAAGAAAGAAGTCAAAGAGGTAAATAGAATACTAGAAAAGTTTGATATGATAGATCTTTGGTGAAAGCTAAATGGAGACAGAAAGGAATATACTTTCTTCTCAGCAGTTCATGGAACCTATACAAAAATTGATCATATACTAGGGCATAAAAACCTCAAAATCAAATGCAGTAAGGCAGAAATAGTAAATGCATCCTTTTCAGACCATAATGCAATCAAAATAACATTTAATAAAAAGCCAGGGGAAAATAGACCAAAAAATAATTGGAAACTAAATAATCTTATACTAAAGAATGATTGGGTAAAACAGCAAATCATAGACATAATTAATAACTTCACCCAAGAAAATGACAATAATGAGACATCATACCAAAATGTGTGGGATACAGCCAAAGCAGTAATAAGGGGAAGTTTTATATCTCTACAGGCCTACTTGCATAAAATAGAGAAAGAGAGGGCCAACGAATTGGGCTTACAACTCAAATTGCTAGAAAAGAAACAAATTAAAAACCCCCAGACAAACACAAAACTTGAAATTCAAAAAATAAAAGGTGAGATTAATAAAATTGAAAGTAAAAAAACTATTGAATTAATTAATAAAACTAAGAGTTGCTTTTATGAAAAAACCAACAAAATAGACAAACCCTTAGTAAACCTGATTAAAAAAGGAAAGAGAAAAAGCAAATTGATAGTCTTGAAAATGAAAAGGGTGAACTCACCACTAATGAAGAGGAAATTAGAATAATAGTTAGGAGCTACTTTGCTCAACTTTATGCCGATAAATTCGATAACTTAAATGAAATGGAAGAATATCTTCAAAAATATAGCTTGCCCAGATTAACAGAGGAAGAAGTAAGTAGTCTAAATAGTCCCATCTCAGAAAAAGAAATAGACCAAGCTATTAACCAACTTCCTAAGAAAAAGTCCCCAGGACCAGATGGATTTACAGGTGAATTCTACCAAACATTTAAAGAACAACTAACTCCAATGCTATGTAAACTATTTGAAAAAATAGGGATTGAAGGAGTCCTACCAAATTCCTTCTATGACACAGACATGGTACTGATACCTAAACCAGGTAGATCGAAAACTGAGAAAGAAAACTATAGACCAATTTCCTTAATGAATATTGATGCTAAAATCTTAAATAAGATATTAGCAAATAGACTTCAGAAAATCATCCCCAGGATAATACACTATGACCAAGTGGGATTTATACCAGGAATGCAGGGCTGGTTTAATATTAGGAAAACTATTAGTATAATTGACCATATTAATAATCAAATTAATAAAAACCATATGATCATCTCAATAGATGCAGAAAAGGCATTTGATAAAATCCAACATCCATTCCTACTAAAAACGCTTGAGAGTATAGGAATAAATGGACCATTCCTTAAAATAATAAGGAGCATATATTTAAAACCTTCAGTAAACATCATATGTAATGGTGATAAACTAGAACCTTTCCCTATAAGATCAGGAGTGAAACAAGGTTGCCCACTATCACCATTACTATTCAATATAGTACTAGAAACTCTAGCCTCGGCAATAAGAGCCGAGAAAGAGATTCAAGGAATTAGAGTAGGAAATGAAGAAATCAAATTGTCACTTTTCGCAGATGACATGATGGTATACTTAGAGAACCCCAAAGACTCTGCTAAAAAGCTATTAGAAATAATTCAGAATTTTAGCAAAGTCGCAGGATACAAAATAAATCCACATAAATCCTCAGGATTTTTATACATTACCAACACAATCCAACAGCAAGAGATACAAAGAGAAATTCCATTCAAAATAACAGTCGATAGTATAAAATATTTAGGAATATATCTACCAAAGGAGAGTCAGGAATTATATGAGCAAAATTACAAAACACTTGCCACAAAAATAAAGTCAGATTTAAATAATTGGAAAGACATTCAGTGTTCTTGGATAGGCCGAGCGAATATAATAAAGATGACAATACTCCCCAAACTAATCTATTTATTTAGTGCTATACCAATCAGACTCCCAAGAAACTATTTTAATGACTTAGAAAAAATAACAACAAAATTCATATGGAAGAATAAAAGGTCGAGAATTGCAAGGGAATTAATGAAAAAAAAGTCAGAGGAAGGTGGTCTAAGTGTACCTGATTTAAAGCTATATTATAAAGCAACAGTCACCAAAACCATTTGGTATTGGCTAAGAAATAGACTAGTTGATCAGTGGCATAGGTTAGGTTCACAGGGCAAGATAGTGAATAAAAATAGCAATCTAATCTTTGACAAACCCAAAGATCACAAATTTTGGGATAAGAATTCATTATTTGACAAAAACTGCTGGGAAAACTGGAAATTAGTATGGCAGAAACTAGGCATGGACCCACATTTAACACCACATACTAAGATTAGATCAAAATGGGTCCAAGATTTAGGCATAAAGAACGAAATCATAAATAAATTGGAGGAACATGGGATGGTTTACCTATCAGACTTGTGGAGGAGGGAGGAGTTTGTGTCCAAGGGAGAACTAGAGACCATTATTGATCACAAAATAGAACATTTTGATTACACCAAATTAAAAAGTTTCTGCACAAACAAAACTAATGCAAACAAGATTAGAAGGGAAGTAACAAATTGGGAAAACATTTTTACAGTTAAAGGTTCTGATAAAGGCCTCATCTCCAAAATATACAGAGAATTGACTTTAATTTATAAGAAATCAAGCCATTCTCCAATTGATAAATGGTCAAAGGATATGAACAGATAATTTTCAGATGATGAAATTAAAACTATTTCCACTCATATGAAAGAGTGTTCCAAATCACTATTGATCAGAGAAATGCAAATTAAGACAACTCTGAGGTATCATTACACACCTGTCAGATTGGCTAAGATGACAGGAACAAATAACGATGAATGTTGGAGGGGCTGTGGGAAAACTGGGACACTGATGCATTGTTGGTGGAGTTGTGAAAGAATCCAACCATTCTGGAGAGCAATCTGGAATTATGCCCAAAAAGTTATCAAAATGTGCATACCCTTTGACCCAGCCATACTACTACTGGGCTTATACCCCAAGGAACTACTAAAGAAGGGAAAGGGACCTGTATGTGCCAAAATGTTTGTGGCAGCCCTTTTCATAGAGGCTAGAAGCTGGAAGATGAATGGATGTCCATCAATTGGAGAATGGTTGGGTAAACTATGGTATATGAATGTTATCGAATATTATTGTTCTGTAAGAAATGACCAATAGGAGAAATACAGAGAGGCTTGGAGAGACTTACATCAACTGATGCTGAGTGAAACGAGCAGAACCAGAAGATCATTATACACTTCAACAATGATACTGTACGAGGATGTATGCTGATGGAAGTGGATTTCTTCAACATAGAGAAGAGCTAATCCAATTCCAATTTATTAATGATGGACAGAACCAGCTACATCCAGAAAAGGAACACTGGGAAATGAATGTAAACTGTTATTTTTACCTTCTGAATCCAATTCTTCCTGTGCAACAAGAAATTTGGTTCTACACACATATATTGTATCTAGAATATACTGTAATATATTTAACATATATAAGACTGCTTGCCATCTGGGGGAGGGGGTTGGGGGAGGAAGGGAAAAAATCTGAATAGAAGTAAGTGCAAGGGATAATGTTGTAAAAAATTACCCATGTATATGTATTGTCAAAAAATGTTATAATTATAAAATAAAATAAAAATTAAAAAAAATTATAAGTATAAAATTAATAAATTAAAAAAAAAGAAAAATGGAAGTGACCAAATTAAAAAAAAAAAAAGTCAGGATAGCATCTCAGCTGGACCTTCAAAGGAACAAGCGACTCTAAGAGGAAAAGAAGGAAAACATTGCAGACAAAGGACACAACCTTTGCAAATGCATAGGCAGGAGGTGGAATGTTGAGTTCAGAGACAGTTTGTTCCCCTGGAATGTAGAACATGTGAAGGAAAGTAATATGAAGTCATTCTGGAGAACTGCACATGTTTAACTTATATCAGATTGCATTGTCTTGGGGAGGAGAGTAGAGGAAAGAAGAGGGAGAAAAATTTGGATCACAAGGTTTTACAAAGGTGAATGTTGAAAACTATCTTTGCATGTATTTGGAAAAATAAAATATTATTTAAATAAAAAAAAAAGAAAACATTCTGGAAAAGCAGTTTAAAGCCAGATTATTCATTCTGGAAAGGCAGTTTAAAGCCATTTTAAAGAGGGCTTTGAAAGCCAAACTGGGGAATTGTTTTTCCTATATTTGGTCCTAGATACAATAGAGAACTACTGCCTATTTTTGATGAGGACATATCTCTGTCATCTGTATGAAGAATATATTAGGAGAGAGACTAAAAGCAGGGGAACCAGTTACAAGACTAGTCCTAATAAGGTGTGATGGGGACCTGAACATGGCATTTGCCCTTTTGAATTAAAGTGAAGTTTTATTTCCTCTTAAAATAAAATTTCTTCTCTATATTTTCTTTGCACTCTGCTCTGGGAAGATACTTTCCTACAAATTTCATGTCTCTCTCCTGCCTTTTGGTATCTGCCACCCTTGCTCGTCCTAGTCACCAGCACATGACCAGGGGATTTCTCTTAGTCACATCAACTAGCTACTAGGCCAGGGGTGGCAAGTAGTTTCATTTCCCTCATCTGGAGTGTAGTTTTAAGAACCAAAAATCAAAAAGGGAAAGAAAGACCACTACTCATCTCAGCACCATTTCCTCCCTCAGGATATAGGATTGGAAAGTCCTTAAGGGCTAATGGATATGGAAGGCTGGAACAGGGAAATTCTTAGGTGAGGTTTCCTTAGTTCCCAAAAACTCCAGGCAAAAGTGATGAAAGACCTCCAATCTTATCCTGTTTTGTTGTGCTACGTAGCACTATAGTGCGCAGAGCACCAGTTATGGAGTGAGGAAGACAAGTACCTGGGTTCAAATCTAGCTTTAGTTACTTCCTAGCTGTATGATCCTGGGCAAGTCATGTAACCCTATGTGCCTCAGTTTCCCCATCTGTTAAATGAGCTGGAGAGGAAATGTCAAACTGCTCCAGTATCTTTTTAAGGAAAATCCCACATGGGTTCAAGAAGAGTCAGATAGGACTGAAAAACACTTGAACAACAAAAAAAATATGCTAAAGGCATTGGATTTAGTTTCAAAGAACCGGGGCTGGAATCAAAACTGCACTACTTGCTCCCTATGCGACCTTCAACAAGTCCTTACTTCCCTCAGATCTTCAGATTTCTCACTGGTGAAATGAGGGCAGTTGGACTGCATAACTCTTTAAAATTCTTTTCACCTCTTAAACTTTTAAACCATCCATCCCTAGAAGAATATCAAGCTATATGTGGGCCTTTAGCCTTTTCATAAAGATTGTGAAAGAAGGGGATTCTGTAATCTCCCCCAGGCAATGGTAGTGTACCACTTTGAAGAGAACTAAGTGTAATATTTTATTTTATTTATTTTTAATAATAGCTTTTTATTTTCAAAATATATGCAAATATAGTTTTCAACATTCACCTTTGCAAAACCTTGTGTTCCAAATTTTTCTCTTTCTCTCCTGCCTATCCCTCTCCCCTAAACAGTACATAATCCAATATAAATTGAACATGTGTAATTCTTCTAAACATGTTTCCACATTTATCATGCTGCACAAGAAAAAAATAGATCAAAAAGGGAAAAAAAGTGAGAAAGGAAAAAAAAAGCAAACAACAAAAAAGGTGAAAATATTATGTTGTGATCCACATTCAGTCCCCATAGTTCTCTTTCTGGATGCAGATGGCTCTCTCATCACCAGTCTATTGGAATTGGCCTGATTCATCTCCTTGTCAAAAAGAGCCAAGTCCATCACAGTTGATCATCACATAATCTTGTTATTATATACAATGTTCTTTGGATTCTACTCACTTCTTTTTTTCTTTAAGCTTTTTATTTTCAAAACATACACACAGATAATTTTTCAACATTGATCCTTGCATAGCCTTGTGTTTCAGACTTTCCCCTTCTCCCCATCCCTTCTCCTAGATGGCAATTCATTATATGTTATACATGTTAAAATATATGTTAAATCCAATATGTGTAAACATTTATACAATTATCTTGCTGCACAAAAAAATTAGATCAAAAAGGAAAGAAAATGAGTAAGAAAACAAAATGCAAGTGAACAGCATCAAATAGAGTGAGAATGTTATGTTGTGATCCACATTCAGTTCCCAGAGCCCTCTCTCTGGGTTCTACTCACTTCTAAGTGCATTATTTTAAAGCTTTAACGTTGGGTAGAGGGTGCCAACTCCACCAAGTCTTTTTAAATTCTGTTCTCCAAGTAATTTGCATGGTCCATATTTTCATAACAGAAAAGAAGGTGAAAGGAACCCTCAGTCAAATATCAGATCTAAGCTTAGCAGCTTGAACAAAAGCAAAAAGCAAAAAATACACAAAGACCAAACAGACTTATCTAAGACTGAAAGCTTCAAATGGCTGGCCAACAGGATTTTGCTTTAGAGTTTAAATAAATAAATCACATAAAAGATTGGGGTAGTTTTACATAAAAGAGATGGCTATGTACTAATTTAGGTTCTTTCCTTATAGTAGGGATTCTTAATTTGAAGTGTATAGGTGGAAGATTTAAGGAGGTCCATGAACTCTGATGGGAAAAAATTGTCTCTATTTTTACTAATCTCTTAGTAATACACAAAATACACAAAAAGAAGTGAAGGAGGTATGGAAACCAGCTCAGAGCATCCTATATGGAAGCATCTTGTTCCCCAGAGCTGCAGGTGGAAAGTAAAGTGAGTTGATAGCCCACTTTCTGCCTTAATGAAGGAAGGCTCCAATCACAAGGGAGAGAAGGCTGAGGGAGGTGAATCTCCGAGGTTCTGGTTGGCAGCAGGGACATGATGTTCCCCGGAAGGACATCTGGCTCCATGGGGTTAAAACCAGGCAGAGCCAGGGATCATTAGCATTTGAAACACTATTCTGAGAGAAGCTCCATGGATCATCAAAGGTGTACATGACACACAGGCAGAAGGGCAAGACACAGAGGAAAAGATGGGCAACTGAGCAGGTGGCAGGTGGCAGGCACCCAGGTGCAGAGGTCCAGCAGGTGGCAGCAGAGAGCACCCATGCCCCAGAGCGGGTGATGGGGTGGGGAAAATACCCTGCCCCTGCAGCCTGATGACATCTCCTAACCAACAGATGACATCTGCCTAACCAACAGATGATGTCAGGCTTTTAAAGGGGAAGCAGCAGAAACAGGGTTCGAGCTGAGATGTATCCCTAGAAGCGTGAGTTACCCTGGACCTGTGCAGGTCCTATGTTTAAGAGTGGCAAGGGAATCTGTGAGAATGAACATCGTCTGGGTAAAATTGAATGGCTTCTTAAGGATTTCACATTCTAAAAAAGTAATAGAAGGCCTTCTACAAATAGCAATTATTTATACCATCTTAAAGCCACAGAGTTTTGGTTTTTTTTTTTTTTTACATTTTTCCCATTTGATCTTCATAAGCAGCTCATTCAGCTAGTAAACCCCCAGTCTTCAACTCTATTATCCAACGAGCTTTTTGTGACATTATCTGTCCTCTCACAGAACTAAGCAGTTTCCAAGTAACTAAAGGTGGGGTGAGAAAGATAGTGGGAGATAAAAAGGAATAAAGGGGAGAAAGAGGGATGTATAATGTGTCAGATGGAGCCTTCATTCAAACTGTCATGGAAGGACAGAAAGTATCCAAAGACCTTTCACATTCCAGCTGCTCTGCTAGTTTGCCTTCCAGGCCTGAGACCACCGACCATAAATTGGCTCCTTACTAAAGCCTGTGAGGCCACAAAAGGGAAGGTAAGAGGAAGTAAGTCAGCCTGTCAAAGCAGCCCTGGAGGGATAGGAAAGAGAGATCACAACTTTGTTTTATTAAAGCAAGAGGCCCCAGGACAGAGAGCCCAGTTCTTCTTCCTTTGTCAAGTGTGGTTTACTTTTAAGTGGTACAGGTTTGACCACAGGCAAGAGAGGTAGGATGGAGCAGCGGCCCACTGAATCTGGAAAATGCATCAGTTTTCCATTTTAGTGACTAGGATGTATGGTCAAGAAAGAGGTCTCAAGGGCAGTGCAAGGCATTGTGGGAAAGGCTGTGGGGAGCAGTTGATTTTAACTGGCAGTTGGGCAGTTAACCAGGGTTGTGGGTAGGGCGGAGTCACATTGGGGTGAGAAGAGGTTTTTTTTTTTTTGGTTTCCCCACCATCACCATGCAACACAAATATGCATACTAAAGAACAAGAGAGCAAGAAAATTAAAAATTAGCAAACCTCTGACCTCAATCCATCTTAATCCATCCATCATCATCCCCAGCCTTGGTCTTGATGTGTTTACATCAGAATATCAATATTCATATCAGTATATGATCTTGAAGTTACAGGAAAATGGCATAACTAATAACTGTCATGATTTCTAGAAAAATGACACCCATTAACATAACAGCCAAATAATCCATAAATCCATCAATAATCTGTAAATCCATGAATCCATGGTTTCAGGATAAGGTAATTAGGTTTAATATTACTGAGGGAGGTAACATCTGCAAGGATGAATATTCCTGGTAAAGGGAGCTAGCCTATATGCCTCAGGTACTCTCCAAAAATCTGAGCTGCTGCAGACTCCGGGAGTTAGAATCCTGCAAACAAGCAGACTTCGTTCCTTCCTTGGGGAACTAACAGAACTGTACAAGCAGCCATTCACTTCCTTTTGGAGGGTGAGACATTCTGTGCTTACTCTTAGTGGAAAAGGTAACAGGAAAACTTCTGTGCCCATAAGCCCTGGGCTAGCAGTGGAGCAAAGCTCCCTGGATGCCTACTGCAGCTCCTCCCTGCTTGTGCACTAGTGCAACAGAGTCTATATTGTCCTTCATACCTCCTGTCTTTCCCTAGACACCGAGGACTTCTGCCCCGGTATCCATTCTGCCACACTTTAATTTCTCCTTCATCTCTCTGTCTTCAGTATCCTGACTTTAATATTTTGTGGTCAGAACAAATCCATGCTCTAGTTTTGCTGTTTATGATTTTAGAGATTTCAATCATTGTATATCCTCTTGTGCGGTTTGAATTTTGTTTCTATTGATTAATTCCTAGTGTTGCTGCAGCAGTTGTTTGAGCTCCCTGGTCTCAGCTGAGTTGCATAGTCCCCATTATTGACCGGTGGGAGCAACTGTAGCAGGGAAATTAAAGAACAGAGAGATGCCTCTGTGCAAAGAACAGAGAGAGTGAAGTCTCTGTGCAAATGGCTCCCAGGATGCACAGGTACAGCCCCTAACTGACCCGACCAACTCGCCCAGGCTTTTCATGTTCTCTCAGCCAGACAGAAGGTGAGAGCCGCGGGCGTCCTTACACTTAACTGAGGGTTTCATAATTCCTGGCCGCTTCCGGGCGGGAGTAATTGCAGGGCTTACTTACTGTCGCTGTGCCGCTGACCGCCGGCAGGGGGCAGGCTGGGACCTGCCTCAGAAGTTGTCTCCTTTCCTGGGAAGGAGGGATGCTGTGGCTGTGTCACGTCCTGTACGCGGTGATGGGATTGTGCTGAGGCCTTGGAGATCGTCTGTTCTGTAATGGAAAAAACCGAGACTCAGAGTCAAAGGGTCTTTTCTAAGGTAGTAAAGCGGCAAGGCCGGGATGGAGGTCCAGACTGCCACATGCTGCCTCTCCAACTGGGTACAGGGTCAGTCGGTTTTCTAAGCTTCGCTTTCTCTTCTTCTTTGCAAAACAAGGTGGGAAGGAGAGACATACTTGGAAATGACTGGAATGGAAAAGCACGAGGGATCGATAAAAACTTTTAAAAACCCTCTCTCACAATGATGCAAAACTAGAGCATGGATTTGTTCTGACTACAAAATATTAGGCAGGGGCAAAGGTCTCAAATTGCCCAAGGTCCCCAGGTTGTTTGTCTGTTTTTTGTCTTAGTGACTAAAGGACTTCCCCGGACCTGACTCAGAGGTAAGGTGGGATACTACCTAATAACAGCTGTGATTGTGAACACCTACATGGGTTAGCAAAGAACTGTATAAATATTACCTCATTTTATCCTTGCAACAACCCAGAAGTGGGTACTATTACTATCCCTGCTTTCCAGATGAGGAAACGAGGCAGACAGATTAACTCAGAGTAAGATGGCCAGTAAGTGCTTGAGGTGAAGTCTGAATTCAAATCTCCCTGACTCTAAACTCAGTACTACATCTCCTATTGCACCATCTAGAGAAGTCACCCACTCCCCAAATTACAGATAGATAAATGGACAGAGTTCACAGGATTTCTCACACTCTGTCTGCATCTTCTTTAGAGGAAGCTGCTAATATCTGAGCTACTAGGTTTATCAGGGCAATGAACAGGCTATCCCAATTTTGTCTAAATTCTTAAGTCAGGATTCCTCATGCAATAATTCTGCTCCCGTGAGTCAGTTTGGGGAAGTTTGGAATGGATTATTCTAAGTAAATCTAACTACAAACCTGCATGTACTTCTCAGGTGATGCATGCTGAATGAGTTCTCCCTCTGACCTAGGCCAACACATGACACACCCGCCAAAGCCCCACTAGCCCATCCTCTGGAGCCAGTGCATGGTAAAGGGAAGCCATGAGAAAGGTACTTTGCCTGGCCCACCCTAGAGTTCCATTAAGGCACCTACCTTCTCTCCAGGCTGGCCACGAGAGGTGAAGGAAAATGTCCTACTACATACTCTCTGTCTACAAATACTGATTGGGTCACACCTGACCCAATGTTCTGCATCGTGGATGGCAATTTCCAAATAGATTAGATGATAGATCCGTTGAATATTATGTTCTAGGCACTAGGGATACAACTACAGAAGCAAAATTCTCAATGCGATGAAGCACATTCGGCTACATATATCTGGAAGACATACTCAGGAAAGAGATCTCTCTTTTAGCCAGGGTTTCTGGACTGTTTTTGAATAACTACAATAGTATATTGGTCCTGGAGTCAGGAAAATGTGTCCAAATCTGTGACCCCAATTAAGTCATTTAACTTTTACCTCAATTTCCTCAGTTGTAAAATGGGGATAATAATAGCACCTACCTTGAAAGATAATCCTTCAAATCAAATGAGAGGACATTTGTAAAGTGCTCAGCATAGTGCCTAGCATGGTGTCATACTCCCTTCTTCCCTGGTTTAAACAATGAGGATAATAGTAGCACATATTTACCAATATTGCTGTGAGAATTAAACAAGGTCATATTTGTAAAGGATCTGGCACTCAATAGGCACATAATAACTTGTTTCCTTCCTTCCTCTCAAGCATTTTCCTCGCCTGTAAAATGAGCTGGAAAAGGAAATGGGAAACCATTCCTGTATCATCATCAAGAAAACCCTAAATGGGATCACAAAGAGTTAGGCGGGGCTGAAATGACTTGAACAACAATCTTTTGGGAGTTAGGGAGGTGGTACAGTGGATAGAATGCCAGCCCTGAAATCAGGAAGACCTGAATTCAAATCTAGCCTCCAATACTTATTAGTCATATGACCCAAAGCAAGTCATTTAACTCTGTTTCAGTTTTCCTCATCTGTAAAATGAACTGGAGAACGAAATAGCAAACTACTACAGTATCTTTGCAAAGAAAATCCCCAAGGGGGTCATGAAGAGTTGAACATAACTAATTGACTAAACAATACCAACACAAACCTCTTCTCACTAATGTTTTTAAACATATAGGATCATATTGAAATATAAATATTAAAATATTTTTAAAACAAGTTCATGGATTTAAAATGAAAAACCCATTAGGCAGTCATAGGAATTGTGGAAAATCATTATATAGTCCACCATTATGCCCATTCTAATAGCCATGACAATATTGATTTGCTTATTGTTCTCTGAGGGAGAAGGAGAAAGTGGAGGGAGAGAGGGGTTGGACTTACTTGGGAGCAGAGAAGATGGCAAGATGCCCAAACTGGCTAGACCATGGTGCCCTAATGGATGAAAAGGATAGGGTGAAGCCACTAACCATAAATCACTCTGCCTCAAATGGGTCAAGTCTGGTGTAGTCCCAGGGCCAGCTCTGTTCCTTCTGACATGACCATTCTAGAAAGTACCCAGGAGTATTGCAACATGGCTCCCATAGACTCAAGATTCGTTATATTCTTGAGGCTTACTGAGAGTGAGCACCCCAGGTATCTCGAATTGATGCCTTGTTAAAAAAAATCAACAGTCCTTCACTTGAATTCAGATAATGACCCAGAAAAACAAGCTTCTTGACAGAGAAACATTAGAATCTGCTCTCTCTTCCTCCTGGTAATACTTTTAAAAACAGTACCACAATTCTGCCAATTTATAGAACGCAAACAGCACCTTCTACTTACAGTACACACATATACAGATTGCTTAGCAAAACTCCATTCACCTCCCAATTCCATAACAGAACTCCTCCCAAGTCTCAGGACCACCATTATGTATTTAGCAATAACATGGTTAAAGAAGATAAGTTGTCAGGTGTTGTTTGGACAATTCACCTTGTTTTTGAAGCCCCAATCCCAGCTGGATGGAGCTATTTGTGAGTAGCTCAGAGTATGGATATGTATAAACTCACAATAAATATTCTTATTCTGGATTGGACTGCGATTTGGTTTTTCTTCAGTCATTTCAGTCATATCTGATTCTTTATGCCTCCATTTAGGGGTTTTTTGGTGGTGATATTAGAGTGGTTTGCCATTTCCTTCTCCAGTTCATTTTTCAGACAAGGAATTGAGGCAAAAGGGTTAAGGGGCTTGTCCAAGGTCACACAGTGTCTGAGGCTGAATTTGAAATCAGAAAAAGGAGTTTTCCTGATTCTAAAACCAGTGTCCTCTCCAGTGTTTCATCCAGCCACAACAGGTTGTGCTAGATGAATCCAAAAGAGATTAGACAACATGAAATGGTAGTGAGCCCAATCAGCACAGGAATAGGAGGCTCAGAACCAGATAGTCACAGGAACACCAACTGAGAATTGGCAAGGCATGAAAATTGGTAGGGTAAGGAGGCAAAGAATTCAAGGGCAGAATACAACGTACTATTAAAAACCGTAGAATTGAAACTGAACCAAGGAAGGTGAGGACAAAATAGAATCAATAGACTGGAAAAATAGGAAGGGAAGAGGATCTAAAATAGTTGTAATAAGGGTAAAAACTGGGTTTGGAAAAGGGAGACAGAACAACTTTAGATGATAAAGAGGTCAAGGTCCAACCACTCCGGTGAGTAGTGAGAGAAATGATTATTTCTTTTATATTATTATCATATTACTATCATATATTAATAACTAATAACTAAATTAGAACCAAAGTTTTTCCCCTTTTTTGTTTCCTCACTCAGAAGTCAACCAGAATGCCAAAGACTTAACCTGGCTAAGATCTAACCAAAGGCAGTGAAAGAAATTCCAAGTTTAGATGGATGGATAGATTCCTGCTCATTGTACTTACTCAGACAGATTTGGAGAAATGTGGATTCTCCCTTTTGTTGGACAGAAGATTTGGAAATGGGTAACTCTTCAATCAAGGCTTGGGAGACTGAAGTCATATACCCCCAAGACCCTCATTAGAATGAGCCCACATTTTATTATAATATTAATTATCTCATTAAATTGTTAACCAGTGTTGATTGCCACCCTCAGGACCACCCATTCTTCCAAGGGCATATAAATTGAGTCCAGAATGCTACTGACTTCTTCTATTAATGAAATGCTAATATTATTAATAAAATTATTAATTACCCAGAAACTAAGTCTGTCACAATGGTCAGATGAAATAGAGTCAAGGAGGAGGTCATAGGAATTGAGGAGGTTGGTTACCTAGGAGGTCAGGGATGTTGATACGAATGATGAAGGCTCCAAAAATAAAGGCAAAAGATGAGAAGGAGATGAAAGCCTGTAAGCCAGGTGCTAAACTCTTTGAGAAAGAAGGAGTACTCTGAAAGCTCATAAATGAGTACAATAAAGATCTGGATAAACTGATACAGATGGATAAAGTGAACCTCAAAAGAAGAAAGGGATGGCAGCAGAGGAATGGTCTGGAAGGCTGTGGAGAGCAAGAAATAGGATGATTTCTCTTCCAAGTGTGTAAGGAATAGAAAGAAGACCAGTTTAACTAAACCACAGCATGTGGAAGATAAATAATATATAATAAGCCAGTAGGACCTAGATGTGAAGGACTTTAAAATCCAAGCAAAGGAGTGACCTGACCCCAGAGATAATGAGTAGTGGTGTTTACTGAAGTTTACTGAATAGAATCAAATAACCCTGTGTTTAAATAAAATCACATTGGCAGCCCTGTGGCAAATAGATTAAAGAGGGGAGAGACCTGATATAGAACAACTAGAAAACTATTACAATAGTTCAGGCACTGGGGCTGAGGGTTTGGATTAAGGAAACAGCTATGGGACTTGAGGAAAAGGGACAATTGTGAGAAATGTTGTGGAGATGAAAACAACCACCCAAGTGGGGAGTTTAGAGTGGTTAAAGAAAAGCCATCCAAAAATGTTTTAATATTGACAAAAACATTACAAAGAATGAGTGGATAGAACACTGGGTCTAGAGTCAGGAAAAATTGCCTTCCCAAGTTCAAATCCACACTCAGATACTTCCTAGATGCATGATCCTGAGCAAATCACTTAACTCTATTTCCTCATTTATAAAATGAGCTGAGAAGGAAATGGCAAACCACTCTAGTATCTGTTCCAAGAAAACATCACCTGGTGTCACAAAAAGTCAGTTGTGATCGTAAAATAACTGAAGTAAACATCATATGTAATGGCGATAAACTGGAACCTTTCCCAGTAAGATCAGGACTGAAACAAGGTTGCCCACTATCACCATTATTATTCAATATTGTACTAGAAACGCTAGCCTCGGCAATAAGAGCTGAGAAAGAGATTCAAGGAATTAGAGTAGGTAATGAGGAAATCAAACTATTACTCTTTGTAGATGATATGATGGTATACTTAGAGAACCCCAAAGACTCTGCTAAAAAGCTATTAGAAATAATTCACAACTTTAGCAAAGTTGCAAGATACAAAATAAATCCACATAAATCCTCAGCATTTTTATACATTACCAACACAATCCAACAGCAAGAGATACAAAAAGAAATTCCATTCAAAATAACTGCCGATAGTATAAAATATTTGGGAATATATCTACCAAAGGAAAGTCAGGAATTATATGAGCAAAATTACAAAACACTTGCCACAAAAATAAAGTCAGATTTAAATAATTGGAAAACTATTAAGAGCTCTGGGATAGGCCGAGCAAATATAATCAAGATGACAATACTCCCTAAATTAATCTATTTATTTAGAGTTATACCAATCAGACTCCCAAGAAACTATTTTAATGACCTGGAAAAAATATCAAAATTCATATGGAAGAACAAAAGGTTGAGAATTTCAAGGGAATTAATGAAAAAAAAAATCAAATGAAGGTGGTCTAGCTGTACCTGATCTAGAACTATATTATAAAGCAGCAGTCACCAAAACCATTTGGTATTGGCTAAGAAATAGACTAGTTGATCAGTGGAATAGGTTAGGTTCACAGGGCAAGATAGTGAATAAAAATAGCAGCCCAAAGATCCCAACTTTTGGGATAAGAATTCATTATTTGACAAAACTGCTGGAAAAACTGGAAATTAGTATGGCAGAAACTAGGTATGGACCCACACTTAACACCACATACTAAGATAAGATCAAAATGGGTCCATGATTTAGGCATAAAGAACAAGATCATAAATAAATTAGAGGAACATAGGATAGTTTACCTCTCAAACTTGTGGAAGAGGAAGGAATTTGTGACCAAAGGAGAACTAGAGATCATTATTGATCACAAAATAGAAAATTTCGATTACATTAAATTAAAAAGTTTTTGTACAAACAAAATTAATGCAAACAAGATTAGAAGGGAAGTAACAAATTGGGAAAACTTTTTTTTTTTTTTGTATTTAATTTATACTTTGTTTATTTATTTATTTTTTATAATATTATCCCTTGTATTCATTTTTCCAAATTATCCCCTCCCTCCCTCCACTCCCTCCCCCCGATGACAGGTAATCCCATACATTTTACATGTGTTACAATATAACCTAGATACAATATATGTGTGTAAATACCATTTTCTTGTTGCACATTAAGTATTAGCTTCCGAAGGTATAAGTAACCTGGGTAGATAGACAGTAGTGCTAACAATTTACATTCACTTCCCAGTGTTCCTTCTCTGGGTGTAGTTATTTCTGTCCATCATTGATCAACTGGAAGTGAGTTGGATCTTCTTTATGTTGAAGATATCCACTTCCATCAGAATACCTCTTCATACAGCATTGAAGTGTACAGCGATCTTTTGGTTCTGTTCATTTCACTCAGCATCAGCGGATGTAAGTCTCTCCAAGCCTCTCTGTATTCGTCCTGCTGGTCATTTCTTACAGAGCAATAATATTCCATAACCTTCATATACCATAATTTACCCAACCATTCTCCAATTGATGGGCATCCATTCAACTTCCAGTTTCTAGCTACAACAAAAAGGGCTGCCACAAACATTTTGGGTCCCTTTCCGCTCTTTAGTATTTCTTTGGGATATAATCCCAATAACATCAATGCTGGGTCAAAGGGTATGCACAGTTTGATAACTTTTTGGGCATAGTTCCAAATTGCTCTCCAGAATGGCTGGATTCTTTCACAACTCCACCAACAATGCATCAGTATCCCAGTTGGGAAAACATTTTTACAGTTAAAGGTTCTGATAAAGGCTTCATCTCCAAAATGTATAGAGAATTGACTCTATAAGAAATCAAGCCAATCTCCAATTGATAAATGGTCAAAGGATATGAACAGACAATTTTCAGATGATGAAATTGAAACTATTTCCACTCATATGAAAGAGTGTTCCAAATCACTATTGATCAGAGAAATGCAAATTAAGACAACTCTGAGATACCACTACACTGTCAGATTGGCTAAGATGATAGGAACAAATAATGATGAATGTTGGAGGGGATGTGGGAAAACTGGGACACTGATGCATTGTTGGTAGAGTTGTGAAAGAATCCAACCATTCTGGAGAGCAATTTGGAACTATGCCCAAAAAGTTATCAAACTGTGCATACCCTTTGACCCAGCAGTGCTACTACTGGGCTTATATCCCAAGGAAATACTAAAGAAGGGAAAGGGACCTATATGTGCCAAAATGTTTGTGGCAGTCCTTTTTGTAGTGGCCAGAAACTGGAAAATGAATGGATGTCCATCAATTGGAGAATGGTTGGGTAAATTATGGTATATGAAGGTTATGGAATATTATTGCTCTGTAAGAAATGACCAGCAGGATGAATACAGAGAGGCTTAGAGAGACTTACATGATCTGATGCTGAGTGAAAAGAGCAGAAACAGGAGATCACTACACACTTCAACAATACTGTATGAAAATTTATTCTGAGGGAAGTGGATATCTTCAACATAGAGAAGATCCAATTCAGTTCCAGTTGATCAACGATGGACAGAAACAGCTACACCCATAGAAGGAACACAGGGAAAGGAATATAAAATGTTGCACTATTGTCTTTCTACCCGGGTTACTTATACCTTCGGAATCCAATACTTACTGTGCAACAAGAAATTTGGATTTACACACACATATATTTTATCTAGGTTATATTGTAACACATTTAATATGTATGGGATTCCCTGTCATCTAGGGGAAGGAGTAGAGAGAGGGAGGGGGAAATTTGGAAAAATGAATACAAGGGATAATATTGTAAAAAAAAAAAAAAAATTACCCATGCATATGTACTGTCAAAAAATTATAATTATAAAATTAATTAAAAAAAAAAAAAAAGGAAGAAAGAAATGACCAGCAAAACGAATACAGGGAGGTTTGGAGAGACTTACATGAACTGATGCTGAGGGAAATGAGCAGAACTAGGAGATCATTATACACTTCAATAACAATACTATATGAGGATGTATTCTGTATCTTCAACATAGAGAAGAGCTAATCCAATTCCAATTGATCAATGATGGACAGAATCAGCTACGCCCAGAGAAGAAACACTGGGAAATGAATGTAAACTGTTAGCATTTTTTGTTTTTCTCCCCAAATTATTTTTACCTTCCGAATCCAATTCTTCTTTTGCAACAACAACAAAATTCGGTTCTGCACATATATATTGTACCTAAGATATACTATAACATATTTAATATGTATGGGAATGCCTGCCATCTGGGGGGCAGGGGGGAGGGAAGGAGGGGAAAATTTAGAACAGAAGGGAGTACAAGGGATAATGTTGTAAAAAATTACCTATGCATATGTATTGTCAAAAAAATGTTATAATTATAAAATTAATTTTAAAAAAAAATTTTTAAAAAAGAAAGGAAAGTAACAGAAAAACAATATATCAAAATATTTACAACAGAACTTTTTGTGGCAGGAAAGAACTGGGAATAAAGTAGCATTGACTGGAGAATGGCTATATAAATTTGTGGTACATGAATATAATGGAATGTTCCTGTGCTATAAGCAATTAATTACAGAGGAGCCTGGGAAGATTTACATGATCTACATGCAGGCAGAATAAGAAGAGCCAAGAAAACAATATACATTATGATTACAACAACCTCAAAACAGTCAATAATGAATGCTGTGCAATGATAAAAACCAAGGCTAGTCCTAAATGGGACTAGGGGAAGATTTCTCAAAAAGTCTAACCTAAGCTCAGACCTTAGGCCTAATTTCAGGAACTCATGTGATCCCTCTTAGAGGGCTGTAGGGCAGGAAAGGTCAGACCCTAGACCTAAGTTTCAGGAAGTAGACAGCCTTGCTGACCATTGTTCAATAGTTACTTCCTTTTCAGTCCATCCACTGAATCCAAGACTTTTGCTATTTAACCAATTCACTATTTCCAGCTCCCCACCAGATACCATGCTGGGAGATGGGAGCTGAAAGGCTATGGGTCTGCTCAGGTATGCTTGGGCCTCTCTTGGCTAGGCTCAAATAAATGCTTCCTCTTTGTACGAAAGTGCCTCTGAGTCCCACACAGTTTGTGGGAGCTCATCCGGGATCTATGACTTCCCAGAGAGATGGCTGGGGTCCTGATGCAAGGCAGGAGCCAAATTGTGTTTTCTCTGAGAATCCTTGAGATCAGACCCTCAGCCTCTCTCTCTGGGAAGTATGAGCCCAAAGAGAGGTGTCCAGACACAAACAAAAGCATGAGTCTCCAAAGAAGCCTGAGGGCAATAGTCTGGTAATTTATGCACATAATCCAGAGCGAAGAGCACTGCCTGTCCTTAGGGGAAGGCAGAAGGAAGTCCTGATAAACAGCACAGAGATAGGGGTATTCTGGATGACTGCTGGATGGAGGAAACCCCTCTGGGCTTGGGGATCTCAAGTCATGTATGAGCTGCTCTCCCCAGAAATGGAGAAGTCCAAACCAAATCTATGGAGCAAAAAAAAAAAAAAAAAAAAAAAAAATCTAAAATATCCCAGTGTGCACTTAATGAAATATTGCTATCTTGGGGGTGAGGGAGAGAGAATTCTCTTCCATGTAATTTTTGTCTGTTGGATCTTTGTGCAAAATGTCTACGTCATGTCTATTCTGTGAGCTAGATTTTGTTTAAAAAAAAAGAAAGAAAGAAAAAAGGAAAGAAAGAAAGAAAGGCCTGAATTTTTTTCCTGTAAACTTTAGTTCTGGCCAAACTGGGGACTGCAGGAAAAGTTAGCTAATTTTTGAGAGCAATAATTGGAGATTCTGACAATTGGTCATTTCAAGATTTCAAAGATGCTTAACATAAAACAAATGCTCTTAGCATTAACTTCTTTTATTGGATTTAATTGCTTCATATTTGGTAACTTAATATGAGGTTTTATATTGACCAACATATAATACCAATGTTAAAATAAATGAATTTTTTTGTGTGTAAAGCAATTTGGAAGTAAATTCAACTAAATTAATGCCTCCAAGAGAAGAGTGAATAGAGTAAAGAGAGTCTTTTTCTCTTTCTTCCCCCTACTTTCATTCCCTGACTGTAGCAGGGACATGTCGGGTAAGGGAGTGAAAGAAATGCTCAATCAGTTCAGTGAAATTTGTTATTTGAAATATGATAGTAAGAGCAGTTTTATATAAATTGTGATCCTTTTGCACTGAATTTGGGGGGAAAAAACAGAAAAGCACTTGGCTGCTTTTAAAATAAGCAGCCTAGTCCTAAAACCTCTACTATTCAAAAAAAAAAAAAAAAAAGAAAAGAAAAGAAAGAAAAAGAAAAGAAAAAAGAGTAAAACCTTATGTTTATTAGTTTTGCATTTTAAAAGTCTGGAGACCTGAGACTATACAGCTCTGAATAGAGGGTATGTAAAAGATAACAAAGAAATCTGATGTCAATCAAAGAAAGTAAACAGATGGGAAGTAAAGAGGAGTCTTCTTTTGGAATTCCTCTTAAATTGTAAATGTGTTAAGCTTCTTAAAACTATTTTGTAAGGTTATTATCCTTGAGAAATAATTTAAGTTACATAGGTCCCAATGAATGAATGAATTTATTAATAATCTACAACTTTGTTAAGTAGGAACAACTTATAATGATTGGCTTTTATATCATGAATGTTGAGCTTAAGATCACCTCCTCAGACATCAAAATGAGTTGTAAATTTTATGTGATGAATCTTTTACAATTACATGAGATAATCACTATTAAATGGTATGTGCTAGAATTGTGAGTTTGTTTACTTTAAGCACAAGATCTTAGAAATTTTGTGTGCAAATATTGAAACATTACTACTGAAGAGGTTTAAAGAAGTTAGCCCAAGATACAAATGATTAACAGGAAATTCCTGTCTTAGAAGAGGTTAAAGGAGATAACTTGAGACACAAATGATTAATAGAATTTTACATCCTTAAGGGAAATTCTTGTCTTATTTACAAATCTCTCTGGAACCTCTTGGATAACATCTCTATATCCGAAGGACAAACTTTGTTTTATGACCCTGATTATATATAAAATGAATCTCCAAAATTCTATTCCTTGCACTTGGTTCCTTGCCTTGTGCCCACCAACTTTGCTCTGGTGTCCCCCTTTTCAGGCAAGTCTGGCCTTTCTCCCTGGAGGCCAAATGTCTGCCTATCCCTTTACTATCAACAAAGACTTTGTTTTAACACAGCATTGAGTAGTGAATTCATTCGCTAAACAGTCCGGCCCTTGCTACTTAGGAGAAGGAAGCATTGAGCCTCATTTTTGTCCTCATCACTACTGGAAATTTAAATCTGTATTTGATTTGATTTTTAAGTTTAAAAAAAAAATAGATTATTAAAATAAAATTCTGGTAGCTTACCTTAGGGGGTCCCATGTTTGTATCCCTTAATTAGATAAAGTATGTTGCTTTCTAAAATGTATATTGGGGAATGTTAAAATTATGAGCTATGTTTTTAAATTGTTAGCTCTGCTGGATATATGTATAAGTTTTATGAAATTTGATCCAAAGTTATTTAGATATTAGCTATATTGTTAATCTTAAGGTTTAAAAAAAATGGAAATAATTTTAAAAACAAGGGATAAGAAAGAGTGATTTGTAAAAGCAATTGATAGTTTGAATAGAACATTTAATTAGAGTATCCTAAAGCAAAGTATTGATTTTTAAAATAACTTTTTAATTGATGCATACTTTAAAATTGGAAACAATAGTAAATTATATGAGATTCCTATCCATTTTTGTGATAGACTGTATAATATTTATTTGGCTATCACTTATGAAAATAATGAAATTGCTAATTAAATTATTTGGGGTTATTGTCGTAATATTGAAAACTAAAATTAAGTATTATTTGGGTTGTGTAGACATCAAATGATGATAGGCACTAAAGTTAGAGTTCCATCATGTGGGGAAATCACATTGGCCATTACCTTTGGTAAAAAGTAGATTTATTATGGAAAGGGGTAAGCTCCTAGTGGAACTTGACACTTGCCAGGGGAAAAGAGACACCCCATGGGGTTGGGGCATGTCCTTGGCTGGAAGCCTGGGTCCTGGAGGTACTTGGCACCCTAAAAGAGTTAACTATAAGAAGTGGGGTTGGGAAGCATGGTGGAGTTAGGAGAGACACCACAATCCAGGGGGGAAGGGGAAAGGAAAGGGGAAAGGGAAAAATCTGTTGGCCTGGAAAGGTGAATATTTAATTCACCCTTCCCCCCACTGGGTGTGGTTGCTTCTTAGTAGTGAGAGAACAAACTTCACTCACTGGAGCTCACCCCCCACCCTTTGCTGGTTAAATGAAATTACCTAACATTAATTGCTTTTATTGTTTAAAGGAATAGCTTACATTTACATAGTGCTAATAACTGAATGTTTGTTTTTATTTTTCAAGTTTATGGTTGCTTTAAGGCAAAGTCTTTGATGCTATATTTAACAAAGATTCCACTACTTAGCAATGCAAGAAACTTTTAAGAGGTTTGTTAGAACTGCAAGTTCTCTGAAAATGATTATTTCTGCCAATCTCTCCAACTGTCTTCAGCAAATTATTTAATATTTATTTAATTGTATAATGGTCTCCTTGTTCAGTGAATATGATAATAAATATGATCTATAGATTTCTTGAAGTACTTAGAGCAGAATTTTAACCTAATATCTCTGCACTAGTTTTGACTATGTTTTACAGATGCATTTGACAGATTATGCACAATTGTTTTTATATAGACCTGAAGCCCCTGATTGATGAAATTTACTGAGATGAAATCTCTTGGGACTATAACTAATATTGTTTTAAGTTTCAAATTTAAATATAATTGTCTCATAGATCTTCAAGCTAATGATCCACCATCTGAAAGAAATGTGCCTTAAGTTAAGGGATGCCTTACAGGTGGATGTCTTATCTGGGCAAGAACTGGGAGGACAACTTTAGCCTCTACTTAAGGTACTTCCCAGATCTGTTCTTTGCTTATTCCAGAGTCTGGCTATGAGGTGCAAACTTCATGATTGTCAGAACTAAGAATGCTTTATCCTTTCATGTATGTGCTCTCAGTTCAAGGCCTTGACTCAGGATCCTGATTGAGTTTTGACTGATTATATTATATTATAATTATATATTATAATATTATATTATATTATATTATAATTATGTCCCTGCTATTTTCTCTTATAGAAAATTTCTGCAATCAAAGTAAGTGGTCAGTGGAAGATACTAAACACAAAACAAGTTTGCAGCCCAGCCTTAGAGGCTTCTCTGGCTGCTACTATAAAACCCTTAACTCTATTGTTTTCTGGAGCAAGAGTTTCTTTGTCTGAAGTCCCACTTAGCCTAAGTATTTGGACCACCTTCTACCTCCCTTTTGCTCTCTGGAGAGGAAGCAAACAATCTTAGCACACCCTGCTCAGGCCTAGGTTTTAGGACCCTAAAGGCTAAACTAATCTCTTGCCTGGGCCTTAGCTCTACCTAAAGCCTTTTACACTGTACATTGATGGAAGGCGGGCCAGGTCCTAGAGCTCTTTGGAATTTTATCCCAGACTCCTTGCTTACTTCTCAAAGAAACTTGATATTTTGGGGTGCCCTTCCTGACATAGAACTAGCTGCCAAAGCCCTTCTAATTGAAGGAAGCATGCTCCTAAGCTCATCCTGGGCTAGTGGTTGGAGATTCTAGCTCCCTACTAAGCTCAGAGTATTTTTGCCTATATCAGAGCTTTAGAATTGGAGAAAGGAATGAGACTGAAAATCTATATTCTAATGTGTTTTGCATGTCTCATGGGGCTATATGGAAAGAAAGGGGGTTTTGGACATTTCCCCATTAAGTATGCAGGGAAACAATTGCTGCAAGCTGTCCATGGACAGGTTTCTGATGTTTTGTAAAGGAAGAGGATTCACTTCATTCCAAGGGAAAGAGGCTTGCAGATTCAGCTGCCCATGCTCCTGCCTGGGTGCCCCTGACTCCTTCATTTCCTCATATAGTTTCCAGGCAAGTAAATTCTGAAAGGACATTAAAAAGACCTACACATATGCCCCTGGCTGGGGCTTGAAACTGCTTTTGGTTTTTGTTAATACCTGTGCTAATTAGGTAAAAGCCTTTCCTTGTAAAACTGAAAAACTCACTTAAGGCATAATTTCACGCACTGCCCCATCTCTTTTGAGGAAACAAAAGCAGGAATGTGGGGAATATGTTCTTTTGTATTTATCCTAGGAAAAGCTATCTGATGAGAGACATTAACGATAGCCTTATCTCCCCCCAGTCTTCCTCTGGGTGGGGTTCTGGTTACTCTCAATAACCCCCATATTAACTCCACCTTTGTTTATTTTTTCTCTTTTGCTCATATTTAGTCCTTGCATTTTAATCTACTTGTGAGAGTTGCTTCTTCCAGATTCCAGGCCATGAAAATCTAACCACTTGGCCAACCTGAAATCACCCGAGACCGGATTCTGACACTCAGCACCTGCCTCCGCCTACAAGTCACTTGTCTCCCTCCTCAGTCTGGACCCCACTGGGCAGGGACCACTGCATGTCCCTTATCAGCCTGAAGCAGCTCCAGAAGATGAGACCTTGGACCCTCATGTCCCAATGTCCCAAATGAGTCTAGGTCCCGACTGCTTGAGGTGGGAAGGATGTGACAATGGCCCTGAGGCCCCCCAGTGCTGCAGTTCTATGGCTGCCAGATACCAATCTGGTCTGTGATGACAAATAGTGGGAGCTGGTGGGAGCGGGGTCTCTAATGCCTGCTCATTGCTTTAAGCAGCAATATCCTGATACCCACTTGCTTATGCACTTTATCATTAGAGTAGTTCAAGATTTCTTAGCTAAAGTGGTTCCTGAAAGCTTCCACTGATGTGTGGCTGTTGGTTCTGAATGGTAGAGGGAGGGTTATGGTTAATACTGAAGAGGGATAAGCCAGAAGGCCCAGTTCACAGAGATGTCCTAGTAGAGAAATATGCCAGGACTGTTGTGAGAAATCTTTAAACATGTGAAAAAGAGGAGGAACTGAATGGGACCCGGGGAAGAGTTCTCAAAAAGTCCATGAGTGGGTGAGACCCTAGACCTAAGCTTCAGGAAGTCACATGATCCCTCTTAGGGGGTTGTAGGGCAGGAAAGGTCAGACCCTAGACCTAAGCTTTAGGAAGTCACATGACCCACAGGAAGTAGGCAACCTTGCTGACCATTGGTCAATGATTACTTCCTTTTCAATCCATCCGATGAACCTCCAAGTCTTTTGCTATTTAATTAATTCGTTATTTCCAGCTCACTATCAGACACCATGCTGGGAGATGGGATCTGAGAGGCTCTGGGTCTGCTCAACTGGTGTGCTTGGGCCTCTCCTGTCAAGGATGGACTAAATGCTTCCTGTTTGTACCTGAAGGTGCCTCTGAATAGTCAGTTTGAGTAAGGATTCTAGCACCTGTCCCACACAGTCCCAATAAGGAAACAAGAAAAGATAGTCCCTCCCCATCTTTCAAAAAGGTCAAAATCCACAAGTGTGGAGTATTACTTATATCAGGGTTTTTCCTATGTGTTAAGTGATTTGACAATTATTTTCTGTTCTGTTTCTTTTTTCTCCCCTATTTAAACAAATATTTTTTTTTCAAGGGATGGCTCTATGAAGGGAAAGGGAGAATCACAGGAGAGAACCTAGGTAAGAAATAGCAAAATTTTAATTTAAAAAAGAAGGGGAAGAAAGGGAAAGAGAGGAGAAAAGAAGAGAAGTGGAAATAAGGGCAATAAGGCAGAAAAAACTTCTGGACTTTGAGGTCCAATAAGCAAAGTAAACATTGAGAAAATGCAAGGGTAGGAAAATTTTAAAAGTTCTGTTCAGAAAGAAAAGAGGTCAGCTTCGTAGAGAATGTCATTTGTGGCTGACCCCACTACAGAGTGTGGTTTGGGCTCTGAGGTTGGCTTGAGGGAATATTTCACTTCTCCTTTTACTCCCTAGGTTTTCCTTTACAAGGCCACCCACAGCTGCATCAATTCTGCCCTCTACTGACAGAAATAGGCTGGTTATCATGGGAATTCTTTTTCTAACCTCTCAGTCCTGTGATTCAATTCCCTCTCAAAACCTATGATTCTATGTGAATCATATGTGATTCTATGTGAATCTAAGTGAAAGTGACCAAATTTTTTTTCACTTAATAGTATTTTTTTTTTCAATTTCATGTAAAGGTAGTTTTCAACATTCATTTTTGTAATATTTTCATTTTCAAATTTTTTCTCCCTCCTCAAGACAGCAAGCAGTCTGATATGTTATACATATACAATCACGTTAAACATATTTCCAATGATTCATGTTGTAAAACAAAAAGCAGAAGAAAAGTGAAACTTCATGATAAAGAAAAAATAAAAAAGGTAAAAATAGTATGCATTCAGTTTCCATAGTTTTTTTCTCTAAATACACATGGAATGTCCATCTCAAGTCTGTTATAATTGCCTAGAAAACTGTATTGTTGAGAAGAGCTAAGTCTATTGTAGTTGATTATCACACATTCTTGCTGTTACTGTGTACAATGTTCTTCTGATTCTGCTCACATCACCCAGCATCAGTTCATGTAGGTAGAAAGTGACCAAGAATGGACAGAAAGATAGAATTAGACCAGACCTCAGGCAAGATGGTTCAGGAACAGTTGTAGTACTCATTTAATATCTAAGACAAGTGGTCATCCAACCTCTACTTGCAAATCTCTTTTGGGAGAAATTGCTCCCTGCTGAAGCCATCTGTCCCACTTTGGAACACCTCTGATGGATAGGCAGGTTTTCCTTACATCCCTCTAAATTAATTGGAAAGAAGTGACCAGATAGAACAAATATCACAAAAGCAGATCTAGGAATAGACGACAAGGGCCCAGAAATTTCTCTTACAACTGATATAATACCCTTCACTCTGTCTTCTGTTCTCTTCTGCTGGCCTTCCCAAAGGGCTGAGCAGTCAAAAAGGAGGTGATGGGGGAGGAAGGGAGCAATTTTAAGATTCTGTTCAGTGACTGTCCCATAGTATGTCTGTCTGCTGAGAATCCAAACTCAGATTGCCCAAGAGGGGGTGAGAGTGATTTAACCTGGACCATGTGAAGAGGTCAAAAGAGATAGCCCAGCATGCAAATAATTAACAGAGAAACTCCTGTCTTAGAAGAGATCAAAGGAGATAACCTGAGACACGAATGATTAATAGAATTTAACATCCTTAAGAGAAATTCATGTCTTATGCAAACTTCAAAAGGATTTACAACCTTCCTTAGGAACCTTTTTGATATATAAACATCTTTATATCTGAAGGAAGCAGAAAAGTCTTTTGCAAATACAAACTTTGTTTTATGATCCTTTTCGTGTATAAAATGAACTTCCATAATTCTATTCCTTGCACTAGACTTTTCTCTGCCTTGTGCCCACTGACTTTGCTGCAGCATCCCTTTCCAGGCAGTTTGGCCTTTCTCCCTGGAGGCCAATTGCCTGTCTATCCCTTTCCTAATCAATAAAGATTTTATTTTAACACAGCATTGAGTAAGCTAATTGTTTCAATAACAAACCTGACCTTGGTACTTTGGAAGAAGGAGAAGAGAGAGAGATAATCAGACATCCTGAAAGGAAGCACTGACCCATCTTGACCTTAGAGCCTCATCATTTTGCCCTCATCACATGGAGGAACAGGCAAACACCATTAGTGTAACCACAATCCTGGACTGACAGGGATGCTTCAAACTGATCCATGAAGACACTGAAATCCTTGCTTCTAGCACTAGAGGTACGAAAAAAGCGGGCAATTCTTTGAGGTGAGAGAGAAGCCAGCAAGCTCAAGGAGCAGACATCAATCAATGATCACAAAAACAAATTCATTTATTTTTTCTATCAGTCACATACCAAACTGAGTTGAACAGGAGTAAATCACAAAGTAAATCACAAAATCAGCAGTAAAACATAAAGGATACACATTCAAGTGACTATTAGATTAGTAGCCGATAACCCACAAAACTGCCACCAGATGAATATATAATTGGGAAATGTTTAACAAAATAAATATGTAATATAATATAAATGAAAATACAATACATAATGTTTATGTTTTTATTTCTTCTGATTTTGCTGTAATTTCATCTTGCTCATTTGCTATTTTATTGATTTAATTTTTTTGCTCTCTTTTAAAAAGATATTTTATTAGCCCTTTCAAAGAAACAGCTTTTAATTTTATTTATCATTTCTATGGGGATCTTTGCTTCCAATGTATCCATTTCCCCTCTAATGCTAACATCTCTTTTGTGCTTAAGTTTGTTGATTTGTTGATTGTCTAATATTTATATGCATATTCAGTTCATTAATTTTCTTTTTTCTATGTTGTGACTATATGATTACAAATATTATGTTTCCCTCCTGAGGACTGCTTTAATTGTATCCCAAAAATTTTGGTATGTTGTTTCATCATTTTCACTTTCTTTTACATTTAGTAATTCTTTCTAAGATGTGTTTTTTGACTTACTCATTATTTAAAATGTTAAGTTTCCATTCAAGTTTGTATCTTTTATCTGTATAGTCCCTGAGCCAATCTCTATTCTTATTACTTTAAGGTTTCTTAAAGATGTATAGACTATTTCTGCTTTTCCCCATTTATTTGCTATTTCTGTTCCCTAGAACATAATCAATATTGTAAAAGTTCCATGTGTGCAGATACACATATTTTTAAAATTTTGTTTGGTTTAGTTTGTTGTTTTTTTTTTGTTGTTTTTTTTTGGGGGGGGGGAATGGGGAAGGGGGTGTTGTCCCATTTAAAAAATGACATGTCTTTTAACTCTCCAGTCTTCTCCAAAAATTTGTTCAGTTTCATATTTTTTCTTTTGTTTATTTTTCTGTTAGACTTATTCAAAACTGAGAGAGGGATGTTGAAGTCTCCTGTTACTATTTTGTTTGTATCTTCTGGAAACTCAGAAGATGTTTCACTTTTTTTTTTTTTTTTTTTTCATGGTAAGGCAATCGGGATCAAGTGCTCAGAGTCATATAATGTTTGTTAAGTGTTTGCATCATCTAGTTGCCCTTAATGTTTCCTTTATGAATTTGCATTATAAGTTTATTACTGTTATTTGTTTATTATCTATGGCTCCTTTTCATATAATAGAGTTTCCTTGTTTGTCCCTCTTAAGTTATTGAATCTTTGTTTTTGCTTTCTCTGATAACATGATGGCAACTCCAGGTTTTTTGGACTCATTTCATGCATAATAATCTTTTTCCAACCCTTCAGTTTCCTTTTTTGCATGTCTTTGTTTTAAAATGTATTTCTCATAAACAGTATACTATAGAATTGTTTTCTTGTCAACATGTCATTCTTTTTTCACTTGATTAGATTGTTTAATCCCTTCACTTTTAAAGTTAAAAGACTTAGATTTCTATTATAAAATTAGGCTTTTTTCAAGTTATTTCCCTTCCTCAGCTGTAAATACACTATTATATTACTTTAATTACTTTTCTTTAATCTTTTTTTAAAGTGGCCCTATTCTCACTGGCTCTGTTCTCTTCCTCCCCAATTACCTTTTTTTTTTTTTTTTTTTTTTTTTTTAATTCCTACTATGAGAGGAAGAAATGACAGAGTCTTTGAGAGACTTCAGGGAAAAAAAGATGGGACCGGAAGTGTCTCCATCCGCCCCCTCCTGGGAGAATTGACAGGCTGGGAAGCACCAGGACCCAGAAAGGATCCGGATTTCTGAGGGGGGTGTCAGAGGAGCCACACTTAGTCAGACCATCCCTACAGACAAGTCATGAACCTTCTGGGGCCTGGTACCAAACTGCAATGTCCATCGAGGATGCTGAAATGTTAATTAAGGAACTGGGGTTACAAGCTGGAGGAGAGCATCAGAAATACTTGTTTAAGCAGTCAGCAGATAGGTCTCTGTACCTTGGAGATTCCCAAGGGTGATCTTAGGCTGCTCCCAGGAAGTGGTCCAAGCAACTGAGTCTGCCAGTGTGATCCCAACAAAATAAGGGAGCTCAGAGTTAAAGCAGAGCTAATATTCACAGCCCAGCTGGGGATTTGTGGAGTTCAAATAGTGCACTATTGGCAGTAAATCGAGCATGGAGTGGGGACCAAAGAATTGAGGGGAGCCATCAACTGGAACTAATGGGTGAGGAAGGTCCTGTGGTACCAGGGATGGCGCTGACTGAACAGGACCAGCCAGGGCTGGAGTGCTAGGAGGGACTAGCTGGGCAGTCAGAGGTCCCACGGGCTTGGAGGGGGGTGGATCTGTTCTTTGGACTAGGAGGCAGTGGCTGAATTGAAAACTGCTACCTGCCTGAAAATAAAGGGTGAAGCTTCGGGACTTCTCCCACTTCTGGTGGGACGGTTGCTGGATAGATAGTTAAGATGAGTGGAGGTCTGCAGGATGGTCAGGGTCTGCTCATCAAAGGTTTGGATGGTCAGCTTAAAGGAGTCATCCCCTGGGAGGGAGCATCATCTGGCATCAAAGCACAGTCAGAGCAGAGGGGCCACTGGAGCCCTAAAGTGGAAGGAAGGAGCCAGAGTGGGATCTACTATCACAAAGGGTCCTAAACCTGAGTAGTAGGTGGCAGAGAAAGAGGAACCTCCCTCAAGGTCCCTAAAGGTCATTGTCCATGTGGGCTTTGGGGCGTGTGGGTTACCTGAAGCTTTAGAAAGGAGAGCGAAGAGAAGGAGGACTAAGGAAAATGCTATAGTGACAATGGAATTACACTTCTGGAAACAAGAACAAAGGGTCTTAAGAGACGTTACCTCTATACTGTGAAGACCGAGTTTGTACCCTGGATACCTTAGAATCAACTGGAGTCAGGATAAGCAAAAGTCCTTGATCTTTATTGTCGGTTTTTTGGGGTCACCATCAGGGGAATAGATACAGGAATCTCCACACCTCCTTTCTCTCCCTCCACCACCAAAGGGTGATTCCCCCTTGTCCTACTCCACCCTCTGATCTCTCTCCCCTTCTCTGTCCACACCCATAGATCCAGCCAGCACAAAGTTGAGTAGGGTCATTCTCTAAGCATATGCTAATAGAGTATTGTCCAATTGGTAATTAGCCTCAAGTGCTTGGACCTCAGTGCAACTCAGTTTAAGCCTTTATATATCCTGCTTTCTTTTGTTTTAGAACACAGGTGGACACACCAACCCTGACTTCTCAGAAAGGGAGGTGAAAAGTACCAAAGGGAAGTGGGGATTGCTAGTGGTTTCTGGGTGGAAGGGTCTTATCAGAAACAGGTATGCATAAACCCATCAGCATGGGAGGTATTACACAAGCACATAGCAATAATGCACAGGCTAGTGATGACTCCCCACAGCCAGTGCAGGCTCAATGTGGTTTAACAAACATGAATTGTACATACAAGTAGTGATATAACAAACAATATAAATCAACATGGTCTTGTAAAAGATCTCCAGAAGTCCTAGAAGGAGGATATGTAAACAACAATCACACACACGCCTTCTTTTTTTTTTTTTAATTAATTTTATAATTATAACTTTTTTTTTGACAGTACATATGCATAGGTAATTTTTTTTTACAACATTATCCCTTGCACTCCCTTCTGTGCCAAATTTTCCCCTCTTTCCTTCCATCTCCTCCCCTAGCTGGGGAGTATATCCTAGATACAATATATGTGTGCAGAACCGAATTTCTTGTGGCAAAGGAAGAATTGGATTCAGAAGGTAAAAATAAACTGAGAAGAAAAACAAAAAATGCAAACAGTTTACACTCATTTCCCAGAGTTCCTTCTCTGGGTGCAGCTGATTCTGTCCATCATTGATCAATTGGATCTCAGTTAAATCTTCTCTTTGTTGAAGATATCCACTTCCATCAAACTATATCCTCATACAGTATCATTGTTGAAGTGTATTTCACTCTGCATCAGTTCATGTAAATCGCTCCAAGCCTCTCTGCATTCATCCTGCTGGTCATTTCTTACAGAACAATAATATTCCATAACATTCATATATCATAATTTACCCAACCATTCTCCAATTAATGGGTATCCATTCATTTTCCAGTTTCTAGCCACTAGAAAAAGCACTGCCACAAATATTTTGGCACATACAGGTCTTTTTCCCTTCTTTAGTATTTCTTTGGGAACACACGCCTTCTTCAGCAGCCAAGAGATAGTCCCAAACCAATCTATTGTCCATTGCTTCCCGTGTCAGGGAATCCCATGATTCCCACAAGTTTTTGAAGTCCTGCAACAATCTTTTTATATGTTAGGGAATCCAATGATTCCTGCAGATTTTGAAGTCCTACAACAATCTTATTATGTCTCAAAGAATCCAATGATTCCTGAGGGTTTTGAAGTTCAACAATGCTTTTTTTTTTTTAATTTTTATAATTATAACATTTTTTTTGACAATACATATGCATAGGTAATTTTTTTTTTTACAACATTATCCCTTGTACTCCCTTCTGTTCCAAATTTTTCCCCTCCTTCCCTCCACCCCCTCCCCTAGATGGCAGGCATTCCCACACATATTAAATATCTTATAGTATATCCTAGGTACAAATTTTGTTGTTGTTGTTGTTGTTGGAAAGGAAGGATTGTATTCAGAAGGTAAAAATAATCTGGGAAGAAAAACAAAACAAAACAAAATAATAATAATGCTCACAGTTTACACTCATTTCCCAGTGTTCCTTTTCTGGATGTAGCTGATTCTGTCCATCATTGATCAATTGGAATTGGATTAGCTCTTCTCTATGTTGAAGATATCCACTTCCATTAGAATACATCCTCACAGTATCATTGTTGAAGTGCATAATGATCTCCTAGTTCTGCTCATTTCACTCAGCATTCAGTTCATGTAAGTCTCTTCAAGCCTCTCTGTATTTCTCCTGCTGGTCATTTCTTAAAGAACAATAATATTCCATAACATTCATATACCATAGTTTACCCAACCATTCTCCAATTGATGGACATCCATTCATTTTCCAGTTTCTAGACATTACAAAAAGGACTGCCACAAACATTTTGGCACATACAGGTCCCTTTCCCTTCTTTAGTATTTCCTTGGGATATAAGCCCAGGAGTAGCACTGCTGGGTCAAAGGATATGCACATTTTGATAACTTTTTGGGTATAATTCCAGATTGCTCTCCAGAATGGTTGGATTCTTTCACAACTCCACCAACAATGTATCAGTGTCCCAGTTTTCCCACAGCCCCTCCAACATTCATCGTTATTTGTTCCTGTCATCTTAGCCAATCTGACAGGTGTGTAATGATACCTCAGAGTTGTCTTAATTTGCATTTCTCTGATCAATAGTGATTTGGAACACTCTTTCATATGAGTGGAAATAGTTTTAATTTCATCATCTGAAAATTGTTCATATCCTTTGACCATTTATCTATTAGGTTCTTACTAAGTGCTAATGAGATAATGAGATATTAGATTCTTACTAAGTGCTAAGTTGGTACTTGACAATTCTCTAGTTCTGTCCTTTACTGGCTAAGTGCTCAAAAGTGAATTGTGTGTTAACTCCTATTTCCAAATTGCATCTGACTTGGATTTTACATAATTCATGAAACTCCGCAAGCCATAACAAATTTTGTCCAGGTTCTAGGCCTGTCCTTGCTATGGATTTCCAATCATTCGGGGTTAGGACTTCATAAGGCAAACTATCTAGTAACATTTTAACATAAGCTGATGTAGTCCCATAAAGGGTACAACCTTTTTTCAAATCTTTAATTTTATTCAGATCTAAAGGTGCATATTTTCTCCTTTTTTGACCTACAGAGTCAATATCTTCAATCACAGGATATGCATGTATAAAATCACTTATATCCTGTCCTTTTCTCTTAGCTTTAACCAATGCTTTTTCTAATCTTGTCATAGGTTTAGGCTGCTTCATAGGCAATTCTGTTTGTTTCTGCCTCTTCCCCTCCTCCTTCTTGCTCCACCCCTGAAGAGTTAATTGAGGGAGGAGATGGGAAATGCTCCTGTTGCTCAGAATTGTACTTAACTTCATTGTTATCTGATTCATCCTTTTCACCTAGTTTAGTTGACACTTCCCCATTTTGCTCCTTCTTCTCTTCCTTTAGAATAGCATTTTTTAAAGCCATTTGGATTAAATTGTAGGAATGAAGTGTATCTTTGGAAATTGAGTTTGGTCTGGAACCAAAAGGCAAAATGTCACAAGGGCAATTGTAGTGTTCACCTAATTGCTTTCCTATTAATTCCCATTCATCTAGATCCAATTCTTTTTCCAGAGAAAAACAAGGACATATGACCTTCACAGTTTTTAAAAGTTCAGTAATCTCCTCCAAAATTATAATCAATACTTGGCTTTTCATAACCTTGATGATGCTCTCTAAACATTTTCCTTGAACAGAAGGCGTTTGCCCCATTTCACTATAAGAGATTGCTGGTTTAGCCCTTAACAAGTTAAGTTCCTTATTTATCTATTAGAACTCTCACTTAATCTTTAACAAAGTTTCCTTGTTACTCACAGTTTTAGGTCCGAGAGACTGAGATCTGGATCAGAGGCTTTAACACTGGAATCAGGATCGTGTCTGTCCCTGTTCGGGCGCCAAAATGTGATGGTCCGTTCTAGCTCCTCTGAAGGGCTCAGAATAAGTCCTTGTCAGGATAAGCAAAAGTCCTTTCCCCACGTTGTGGATGCCATTATGTAGCGTGCTGTTGTCTCCAGAAGCTGCCCAATCGCTCTCTGGGAGGAGATTTGCTGTGTCAACTCAAATCTCTCGGACAGATTCTTCTTCCTGTAGAGAGCCAACTTCCCTTCCTGCAGAGAGCCGCCTCAAGTCTCGTCCAGACAAAACTCCCTTTTCCTCCAGAGCTGCCTTCTTTTATCCTCCCAGAGAATGGGTGTGGGATAATGCAAGGGCTTCTGGGAAAAATTACTTCAACCAATGAACTTGCTCCTCCTAAGCATGCAAGCTCTTCCCCAGGAATTCACAAGTAAAACTCCCAATAAAGGCTGAAACTAGAGAATTGTCAAGTACCAACTTAGCACTTAGTAAGAACCTAACATTTATCAATTGGAGAATGGCTTGATTTCTTATAAATTAAAGTCAATTCTCTGTATATTTTGGAGATGAGGCCTTTATCAGAACCTTTAACTGTAAAAAATGTTTTCCCAATTTGTTACTTCCTTTCTAATCTTGTATGCATTAGTTTTGTTTGTGCAGAAACTTTTTAATTTGGTGTAATCAAAATTTTCTATTTTGTGATCAATAATGGTCTCTAGTTCTCCTTTGGACACAAATTCCTTCCTCCTCCACAAGTCTGAGAGGTAAACTATCCTATGTTCCTCTAATTTATTTATGATTTCGTTCTTTATGCCTAAATCTTGGACCCATTTTGATCTAATCTTAGTATGTGGTATTAAATGTGGGTCCATGCCTAGTTTCTGCCATGAAGTCCAACAATTCTTGATGTCCATGAGTCAAATGCCATAACTGCCAGGCTCTTTCAGTGGTGGGCACAGTCAGCAATGGAACCCCCGATGGGTCCTCTCCTTCGTTTCAAGAGTCTGCTCCATCTCTTTCCGATGGACAAGGAGAATATGGCTCACTGGCACCCATCTGATTCCTTCTCCATCTGTGGAGATACAAACAAACCCTCTCCCCCAAGCAGTTAACCTATCTGGTCCCTTCCATTCACCACTTTCTGGGTCTCTCCACATCTTTATCAAAAGATAGTGTTGCTGCTCATACTGGACACTGTCCTTCTGGTGGGTTATAAAACCTGTCTGCTGGAGCCAGTGCATCTTTGTCAAAAATTAGAAAACTAATGGTATAAAGAACTAAATTTAGAAGTTCTCTAGGGTTACCTGTGGCTCCATCTTTCTTTTGTTTTTGGAGGAGTGTCTTAATGTCTCTGCTTCTCTTCTCTACTATTGCCTGTCCTTGAGGATTAAAGGGTATGCCAGTAGTGTATAAAATCTTATAATGTGCACAAAAGTGTGCAAAATGTTTAGAAGTATCTGCAGGTCTATGGTCTGTGTTTATTGCTTGTGGCACACCCATAATTGCAAATGCTTGTATAAGGAATTCAGTGACCACTCAGGCTGTCTCTTTTGCTGCTGAAATTGCAAAAGTGAATCCTGAAAAGGTGTCTACCACAACATGGATAAAAGACAAATGGCCAAAAGATTTATAATGGGTCACATCCAGTTGCCAAATTTCATTAGGTCTCAAGTCACAAGGGTTCTTTCCTGAAAGGAGTGTAGGAGCGTGGAAAGGAAGGCAAGCTAGACAGGCTTTTACTATGCTCCTAGCTTCCTCTCTTGTGATTCCAAATTGTAAATGTAAAGCTTGAGAAGCCTGATGATATTTAGAATGAGATTCTTGGGCTGCCAGAAATAAAGGAGTATTGGCCAACATGGTTAGAAGGCTATCTGGAGAAGGCTATTCAATTTTGGAGCTATGTGCGATTTATAATTGCTTAGTATTTCTATGCTTTTTTGTACACATGCTTCTAACATTTGTTCCTCAGGTGCACATCCCAATATATCATCCATGTAATGTAATAACATTACTTTTGGAAATGTTTTTCTTAGTGGAGTAAGAGCAGCAGCAACATACATTTGACACATAGTAGGACTGTTTTTCATTCTCTGTGGCAAAACTATCCATTCATAATTTTATAAGGCTCAGCTAAATTAATGCAGGGCACTGAAAAGGCAAATCTTTTCATATCCTCCTTATCTAGAGGGATAGATTAGAAACAATCTTTAATGTCTATAACCCACAGAGGCCATTCTCTAGGCAACTGAGTAGGAGATGGAAGTCCAGGTTGAAGAGTTGCCACAGTTTCCATCTGTTCATTTACCTTTCTTAAATTAGTCAACATCCTCCATTTTCCAGATTTCTTTCTTACAACAAGTACTGGGGAATTCCAAGGATTTAGAGAAGGTTGTAAGTGTCCTTGATCAAGTTGCTCCTGTACTATATCTAATAAGGCCTGAATTTTATCGCTACCTAAGGGCCACTGATTTATCCACACTGGTGTATCAGTTTTCCACTGGATAAGAATGGGTGAAAGTGTTGGCAAGGCCTTCAACAGTAGTCCTGCCTAAAAAACCAAAGTACTCATTTGTAATTCTAATTGTTGTAAAATGACTCTTTCCCACAAATTGATGGGGATTTTTTCAACTATAAAAGGAGTAAAAACTCCTGTTTTGCCTTCAAAAGTCCATCTCAAAGGGGTAGCACTAACTTCAGTTGCTATAGATCCTCCTATGCCAGACTTGTGTCTGCCTTAATCTTTGGTCAGTGACTAGGCCAGTTGGCATCTCTAATGACTGTACGATCTGCACCAGTGTCTACCAATCCTTCTAATGGTATGCCATTTATATAATGAGCATACGACAGTCAGCTGTCACAGCTGCTGTCCAGTATATTCCTGGATTGTGATGCTTGGAGTCAGAATGTGGGCGACTATCACCAGATTGCTTATTAGGAATCTGTATCAGTAAACCTGATGCTACTACTTCTCCTGGTTGATAAGTCACACATTGTCTAATTGTATCAATGACTGGGATATTATCTACCCATTTCCCAGTTTCCCACATCAGTGAATGGAAGGACACTGTTTTGTAAGTATTCTCAGGAGGTAAAATGGTCAAGCCTACTGTGCCTGGAGGCAAGGGATCCATAGGCTGGAGAGGAATCGATTTAACCTCTCCAGGGGATATCTCAGTTGTCCCAGCTGCATACAACTCTATTCTCCCCAATTGTAATCCCTTTCTCCCATAAGGTTGCTTCCCAGCTGATTGGTCATTCTAGGTACTGAACTTCTAGGCACTCTCTGGGTGTAGCATCAGCTGCCATCATGCCCCAAGTATTTTTTGCCTTGGGCCCCTCATCCCATTTCCCTGAATCAGTCTATACTCTGATGCCCAATGGAAGCCTCTGTTGCATTTTGGACATGGAATACTGGGTCTTGTTCTCCCACCCTGTTTTCTCACTCTGTCTCTATGCCAACATTGAGCTTTCAGATGCCCTACTTTACTGCATTGAAAGCATTGACGAGTCTCTCTAGAAGTCCCTTGCCAAAAGGGACCCTGTCTTCCCATGTTGGGATCTTGGGAAGTCTGCATCATAGCCTGGCTATAAAAGGTATTTGTGCCCACTGTGGCACAGCGTCTTATGATCTCCTCTACAGGAGCATCCTTGCATAGGTCTAGTGTAATCCTTCTACAAACCTCATTAGCATTTTCTTTAGAAATTTGCCTTGTCATGTCTGTTACTGCATTTTCACCATTAGTTCCTATGACAGCTGTCTGCAAATGTCCCACAAAAGCAGCAAAGGGTTCATTTGGCCCTTGTGCAATTTTTGTGAAGGCCTCACCCTTGTCATTTTTACTGGGGAGAAAACCCCATGCTTTGATTGCAGCAGCAGCAATTTGCTTATATGCTGCTCAGGGTAATTAATCTGTACTGAAATGTCTGCATAAGAACCTACACCTGTTCGTTGGTCACAGGTGATTGAAGTATTAACTCCACTTTGACTATTTTGTTGGGCTTGTATCTTACAGAGCTCACTATATTCAGAAAGCCAGAACAAGTTTTGTCCAGGTTCTAAGCATGTCCTTCCTATAGATTTCCAGTCCCTAGGGGTTAAGATTTCATAAGCCAAATTCTGTAATAACATCTTAACATAAGCTGATGTAGCCCCATAAAGAGTGCAAGCCTTTTTCAGATTTTTGAGGATTTCTATATCAAAAGGAGTGTATCTTCTATTTTCTTGACCTGAAGAGTTAAACTGTTGAATCACAGGATATATTTGTAGTTTCAACTCCGCAATATCCTTCCAAGTACTAACTTTTGCAATCTACTCATAGGAGGGAGTGATTGCTGGGGGTGGGGGAAGGTGCTGGTGGTGTCACTGCCCCTTCCACTTCTCCTTCTCCCTCCATCCTGGAAGGTGGAGTTGATTGGGACATGTCAGTAATCTGCTCCCTAGGCAGGGTTAAAGCTGCCTCATGAGAGTGAGAATCACCACGCCCTTGAATGTCATTTAAGTCCCCATGCCCTCTGGCAATATGGTCATTAAACTGTTCTTTGTCTTCCTCTTTTTCCTCATACTTCATCTGACTGTTCCTAAAACTTTTCCTTTTTCTATAACTTGGAGGATTCTTTAAGGCCAGTTGTATTATGTTGTACATATATAGAATGCTTCTGTGGAAATTAAATGAGGATCTTTATCATTGTAGTATTCACATAGTTGTTCTCCTACTAGTTTCCAATTATCTGTATTTATTTCTTCTTCCTCTAAGAACCAAGGAGAGGGGCATCCTAATGGACCCAAGAGTCAATCAATCTATTCCCAAGTTATAATTAAGCCTTGTCCCTCAGTCAGCTTAAGCAGGCTTTCTATAGTGCCTCTTTGGGGCGGGGGTGGGAATGGGGCTGGGGACAGGGGAGAATCTTTTCCTAATACCTACCCCATTTCAGCTAGAAAAGGTTACTAGTTTAGTCCTTAATAAAGTTTCCTGTTTGTCTATTAAAATACTCACCTAATTTTCTGGTCATGGGGGACTTCTTCAGTGAAAGTAGGGTCCTTGGTCCACATTAGGCGACAAATGTGAAGACCAAGTTAGCTCCCTGGATATCTTAGAATCAGCTGGAGTCAGAATAAGCAAAAGTCCTTGATCTTTATTGTTGGTTTTTTGGGGTCCCTGTCAGGGGAATCTCCACACCTTCTTTCTCTCTCTCCACTGTTAAAGAGTGATTCCCACTTGTCCTACTCCACCCTCTAATGCCTCCTTTCATTCACTGTATACACCCACAGATTGAGCCAGCATAGAATAGTGGGCTGGGTCATTCTCTAAGCATATGCTAATAGAGTATTATCCAATTGGTAATTAGACTCAAGTGCTTGGACCTCAGTGCAATTCAATTTCAGCCCTTTATACTATACAGACAAATAGGGCAATCACAAACAGCAGTAACAAAACAGTGAATACAAGGACAATACAAGACAGAGAGCAGTTGGCAGATTTGAGAACATAGCACAGATAAGAGACTTCGAGAAGGCAGAGTTGAGCCTTTTTAGCAGAAACCCTGTAACCTAAAGATTGAAGGAGTTGGGCGGAGCCAAGATGGTGGAGAAGATACATGCGACTGTGTAAGCTCCTTTCTTCCCTCACAACCAACTAAATTTACTCAGCCTCAGAAATAGCGCTAGACTGATAGAATCCACAAGGACTGGAAGCACGACTTACCAGCTGAAGAGAATCTGGAGTTTCAACAGGAAAGGTCAGCTCCCAGGGGAGGAAGAAGAGAGGCCAGCGCAGACGGTGGGGTAGTGGCACACTGCGCCGATCGCGCTGGGGAGGGCTCTGGGATCAGAGAAGCCACTGAGATAGAAGAATCTGGCACAGGCTGTTAGCTCTTCTCTGCTTATAATACAGCAGTTCAGAAGAGAAATCTAAGAGAAATTTAAAACCAGATTGGATCTTCCCGGATCCCGGGGGTGACTCAGCAGATCTTGGCACTGTGGGTGGGGCCGACATAGGCAATCCAGGATTTCACCTGGGGGTAGTTAAGAGATTGAAAAGTGGGTGGGGCGGTAACTCATAGTGCCTGGCTCGGCTGGAGGCTGTGGAACGGAAGTCCCAGAGAAGCGGAACCTTTGAACTAGGGACCGCGGTTTCTGGCAGACACTTCCAGTTTGAGCGCAGGGGCTTTTCACGTCACCTGCTGCAGACATCCACGCCCCACCAGGACGCATAGGCTGGGTTTTGAGTCGCCTTTACTGTTCAGTCTCAAACCTCAGGGAAGCCACTAGAACACAGCGCCCTCAAAGCACAGCAGTGCTGATCACCTCTGAGGCACTTCCAGGGAGGGGTGGGGAACTCTCTCCCAGAGCTCTCTCTTAGCTCATGCGCAGGGGCCGCTGCATCCATCCGGTCTGGGAGGAAGCTGGTAAAGAAATAAATAAATAATTTCCTACCCCAGGGACAGACCCCAAAAGATTTTTTAAGTATGAGCAAAAAGCCCAAAAAAAACCATAGATTCCTTCTACACAGAGAAAGAGCGGGTATCCAACCCCGAGGAAGTTAACAGCAGAGAGTCAGCAGATAACAACCTAAAGGGGAACGATTCCTGCCCCCCATCACATAACTCTCTCCTCGAAGAGACTATTAAAAAGTTAAGGGAGTTTGAAGAAAAATGGGGAAAGGAAAGAGAAGCTATGATAGAGAATAACAACATTCTGAAATTGGAGTTGGAAAAAATAAAGAATTCACAGGAGATGCAGGGAAACAAAATTAGTGAATTAGAAAAGGTAAAAAAAATCACAGGAAAGTAGGATTTCTGAATTGGAGAAGATAAAAAAGTCCCAAGAAAATAGGATTTCTGAAATGGAAAAAGAAAATAATTCTCAAAAAAAAATTAGGGAAATGGAAAAAAATTCAATAGAGCAAAATAACTCATTTAAAAACGAAACTGGGCATTTACAAAAAGAACTAAAAACTGTGAATGAAGAAAATAACTCCTTAAAATTCAGGATGGAACAAATAGAAATGAATGATTCATTGAGAACCCAAGAATCAGTCAAACAAAACAAAAAAAATGAAAAGCTGGAGAATAACGTCAAATACTTACTGGGAAAATCTATAGACCTGGAAAATAGATCTAGGAGAGATAATCTGCGGATCATTGGACTTCCCGAAAACTATGACCAAAAAAAGAGCCTAGATTCTATTTTACAGGAAATTATCAAAGAGAACTGTCCAGAGATAATAGAAACAGAGGGGAAAGTAGATGTTGAAAAAATTCATCGAACTCCTTCTGAAATAGACCCTAAAAAAAGAACACCACAGAATATTGTGGCTAAGCTGCAGAATTACCACACAAAGGAGAAAATCCTGCAAGCAGCTAGAAAAAAACAATTTAAATACCAAGATGCCACAATAAGGGTCACACAAGATCTGGCTGCCTCACATTAAAAGATAGAAGGGCCTGGAACCTGATATTCCAAAAGATTGAAGGAGTTGGAAAAGGGCACAAGTTGCCCGCAAGCAGAGGGACTCATCAGGGGCAGTAAGGAGAAGATCATCTACATACTGGACCAGAGAGCAATAAGAATTTCCTTGCAAAAGGCTTGGAGGTCTAGGTGGAGAGCTTCACCAAACAGGATGGGGGAGTTTTTAAAGTCCTGTGGCAGCCTAGTACAAGTGAGCTGCCCTGAGAATTCCCCTGGAGGATCTATCCATTTTAAAGCAAAGAGAGGTTGACTGGCTGCACAAGGGGTTATTGAAAAGAAAGCATCTTGGGGCAGCTAGGTGGCGCAGTGGATAGAGCACCAGCCTTGAATTCAGGAGGACCCGAGTTCAAATCTGAACTTAGACACTAAACACTTCCTAGCTGTGTGACCCTGGGCAAGTAACTTAACCCCAGCCTCGGGGGGGGGGGGGAAAACAGTATCTACAGCATGAGTAGGAGGCAGCAAGCTGAGTAAGGTATACAGATTTGGAACCATGGGATGGATAGTTTCAACCCTTTTGTTAACCTCCATAAGACATCCAGCCATTCTGGTGAGCAATTTGGAACTATGCTCAAAGAGTTATCAAACTGTGCATACCCTTTGACCCAGCAGTGCTACTACTGGGCTTATATCCCAAAGAAATACTAAAGAGGGGAAAGGGACCTGTATGTGCCAAAATGTTTGTGGCAGCTCTTTTCGTAGTGGCCAGAAACTGGAAACTATGTAGATGCCCATCAGTTGGAGAATGGGTATACAAATTGTGGTATATGAATATTACAGAATATTATTGTTCTGTAAGAAATGACTGACAGGATGAATACAGAGAGGCCTGGAGAGACTTACATGAACTGATGCTGAGTGAAATGGCCAGAACCAGGAGATCGTTGTATACTTCAACAACAATATTGTATGAGGATCAATTCTGATGGACATGGGCCTCTTCAACAATGAGATGAACCAAATCAGTTCCAATAGAACAGTAATGAACTGAACCATCTATACCCAGCGAAAGAACTCTGGGAGATGACTATGAATCACTACATAGAATTCCTAATCCCTCTAATTTTGTCCACCTGCATTTTTTATTTCCTTCACAGGCTAATTGTACACTATCTCAAAGTCCGATTCTTTTTGTACAGCAAAACATGTTTGGATAAGTGTACATATACTGTATTTAACATATACTTTAACATATTTAACATGTATTTGATGAGAGGTAGGTAAGGGGTAACCCCTTTTGGTTCAGTGCAAGGATACATAGTTAAATGCAGTCTAGTGACGGTTCAGAATCCCCTGTAAAGGAATTTACAGCCACAAAAACCTAGATTAATAAAAGGGTTTATTGTAGGGGTTTGGAAGTAAGGGTAAAGGTAGAAAAATGCCAGGGCCAGAGTTGGCACCCGGTGGATAGGAACCCTTACATGATCAGCATAAGGGCACCATGTTTAGGGACCCTGCAAAAGAATGGGCACTAGGGTTTCCTTTTTATAATGAGGGCTCTTGGTGATCTTGAAGGTGGGTGGAGTCCCAAGTTCCTGGCTGGTTTTGGCCAGGGTTAGCATTGAATAGAATTCAATGGGTTTTTAGATAAAGAAGAAGCTGCTTGTGGGGGTTGGGGAAACCTGAGCAGATAGTGGGGGCCTGGGAAAGTCCGGATATCTTTGGAATTCAAAAGGGTGCTTTTGACCAGGATTTGTGAATCAAAGATCCTAGCTTCTTCAGCCATGGTGGGGTTGGGAATCAGAAAGGATCTTAAAGGGACCTCAATCCACATCATATTGGTCAACCTGCCATCTGGGGGAAGGGCAGGGGAGGAGGAGAAAAGTTGGAACAAACGGTTTGGCAGTTGTCAATGCCTAAAATTACCCATGCATATGTCTTGTAAATAAAAGGCTATAAAAAAAAAAAAAAAAGAATATAACTGAAAAAAAAAAAAAGAATCTTTAATATTTTGTTTATTGGAGAGCTTAATTAATTAACTAGATCAAATCGAATGTGTGATTCCAGAGATTCTTCATAGGACTTCAGTAATAAGGGAAAACAAAGGCAGAAGGCAGAGAGCACTGGACATTCTGATAAGTTGGGAAGGCCAGGAACCAGGATGTCTGAAATAGAAGATCTCTCCCTTACCTGAGATTAAATATTTACAATTTATGACCCTAGAGTAACCAGCCCTAAGTTATATCAATTCTAATGGTCAGGAAGGGGTAGAATAATTCAGGGAAACTGAGATAGAACAATTAGGGAAACTGTGGCATAACAATTTGAACCTTAAAAATCATACCCCGAAACTAACATTATTTAAGGGAATGATGTAATACAGCTTCTAGGGGAGATAATTTTAAGGTCCCCTGACCTTAGGGAGCTTCTGTTTTAACAATTTCTCAGTAAAGTCCTCTGGCTTTGGAATCTGTGACCCTGAGTTCTCCGACCCCCAACCTAAGAATACTATTGTTCTAGCAATCTATTGGACAACAAACTTTACTGTGTGTTGGGTTAGTGATAATCAAATTCCTGAGACTACTTCTTGGTTCTACTGCTAGACCATAAAATTAGCTTATCAATAACATGGAGAACTAGATAAATGTGTTTCCTTGCTTCTGTTTCTTTACTAAATTCTTGCTTTAAATGCTGTTACAATTACAATAAACTTTGATTTGGAAATGGGTTCAAGCCGGCAAAAAATTCTTTTGAGACAGCTTTTTGGGGTTCCTTCCCAACCACAACAGGAGCAGAAATCATCTTAGTCTAGTTACCTCAGTCTTTGAGGACAGTAGAGTGACCAAGCTTCTGGCCTTCACTCCCTGCTTCCCTTTCTGTAGAAACAAGTCCCCTTTGGAGAAGGGTAGAGGTAGAACAGGTTACAAATATTCCATGTTCCTCCTATCCTGCGACTGTGACAGGCAGGAATGTACCGTCCCTATTACTAATTGGGAAATGGGGCCCTTGACAATTCATGAATTATGAATTTGTACATGTTTTCTTCTGAGCAGAATCACAGTGAATTTTCATATACATATAGATGTGTGTATATAACACATACATACCTATAACCACAACTTTTTTAGCTAGTGAGAAAACAAGATGTTAGGTTCTTACTAAGTGCTAATGAAATAATGAGATATTAGGTTCTTACTAAGTGCTAAGTCGGTATTTGGGACCTAATATCTCATATCTCATTAGCACTTGCATCATCTGACCTCACATAAATGACCAGAAGGTGGTAGTGGTCAAAGTAGAAAGTCTAAAGAAGTTCTCTTATCACATCCCAGATATATAGTACCCCAGGAAGACAGCAGACTACTTTATTATTTATTTCAGGTTAACAAACAGCTGCCAAAGAAGGAAACCATCAAACACTTTTGTTTCTTTTTTCTGAGACAATTCTTCAATGATCTCTTCCCTGATGGCACCTGCAAATTCCTATCATGTTTCCTTGGAGTCCAAGAAGTTAGTTCCTCCTGAGATGGCTCAATTCTGACCTTTACAAAAAAAAAAAAAAGAATTCATACTTTTGGCTACAAATATTTAGTATTTATTCATCTCTCTCTTCCCTGAGTCACCCACCAGGTAAGAATTAATCTCTGCCTCTTCAAATAAGCAATGCTCAGTAGCTCTAGGACAGGGGTGAAGAAATTCAGATAATAAAGATGAAAAATAGGATACTATCAGGGCTGAAGAATTTTAGGATGGTAGGTAGAAAGCAGCAGATAACAAACTCAATGTTTTATATGGAGGCAAATAGAATTAATAGATAAGGTAAGAGAATAGCAAAAAGTCAAATATCTGAAACTATGCCAATAAGTTTACAGTGTGAGTAAAAGAGTTGGGAAGAGTTGAAGAGTCAAAAAGAGAGGTTAGGATTTCAAAATTCATTATTTTATAGTAAATGGGGTCTGTTGAGATACAAGAATGGAGGATAAGAGATCCCTAACAGCAATGGGATCCCCCTGGCCTATGGCAGGCTTTGCAAAAGAATTCACAAATCCCAGTGAATGCAGGAGAGAGATTTGTGGCAAGAATGGGTTTATTTACACTAAGAAAACAATATGCTAAGAAGACAGCTTTCTTAGCAGGCAAACTCCTGTTTAGGAATGAGCAGAGATGGATTGACAGGTCTTAGGTTTGATTGGGTTTGTCCTGGCCCAGAGCTGGGACTAATCTTCAACTCAATAGAGAAGTTGACCATGCCCCAGGCTGAGATTTCCAACTGAATGAGATTACCTCTCTGGGAGTTATCCCTGGGAGGGTTTGAAAGGCAGGACCACTCTTCCCCCAAATGTTCCTTTCCAACTCTTTCCCCAAAAAGAGAGCACAATTTAAATCATGAACATACCTGTGTGAGGTGGGATGGAGAAGGATGTCAGGAATTGAATGGTGAGGAATTGTGTGATCAGGAATTTAAAGCATCCAACAACAGGATGAGATGTCTGGGGATGATGGCAAGATAGGGCAAGTCAAGTACCAAAATTACAGAGAAAGCTGAATTGCACATGAAAAAAGATGCAGGACTTGCCCACATTCCCATCATAGGGGGCAACTTCTGGATGAAAAAGAATGCACACATCTTGAGAGTAAAAACAGATGGATATATTCATGTCATGCCTCGAGGGACCTGCATTGGAGGGAGCCTCAAGAAGAAGTGACATACAAAGCAGGGAAGACAAAGCTTCTATAAGAGAAGAGAGATCTGGAGCATCAACAAGAGAGGAACAAACAGAAACGAATCTCTTGACAACAGAAGGTAAAAAAGGACTTGACTAACTCAGACACAAATAGGTGCTGGCAGGCCACAAAATCTGGGCCCAAAGGGGAAGAAGGGAAGAAATGGGCCCCAAAGCAGGGGATGATTTTTGCTAGGAAACAACCCAGATTGATCCATTTTCTGACACTGCAAATCAGGAAGACTTGTGGTCTAGAGGGAAGCTTGGATCCACTAGAGGTCAGGATTGTTTAGTATTTTACAGAAAGGGTGGGAAAAGTTTTCTTAATGGATTAGAGCACTGGTCTTTTTTGCATTTTTTTGTATTGTTAAATAGTCTGACCTATATTTGATGGACTATTTTACTTTATTTTGTACAGTCAAACTGTACAAATCAGGAAGATTCGTCTTCCTGAGTTCAAATCCAGCCTCAGACACTATATATTCCTGGGGAAGTCACTTTACTCTGCCTCAGTTTTCTCATCTGTAAAATGAGATGAAGAAAATGGCAAAATGCTCCAATGTCTTTGCCAAGAAAATCCTAAAAAAGGGGTAATAAAGAGTTGAATGTAACTGAACAATAACAATAACACATCTGATATCTTTGTTACCCAAGTTGCTTTCAGTGAACAAAGGATTCTTTTGGGAGGAAGCAAAATAAACTAGATAATTATATTCCAAGTCTTCCTCGGTTGGAGCATGAATCAGAGACATTTTGTTTGAGACATTTCCCCTCCTCTCTAAAGATATAAGTCTTTGGTTCTTTGCAGAAACAAAATAACAAAGAGGTTTCACATTAAATTATCTCAATGTCAAAATACTAAGAAATCTTCCTTCCCGCTTTCCCTCTTCCTCTCTAGTTCCCCACTTACTGCACCATTGCTTTCTTTCTACACCATTCCTCTCAATTTCTTCTTATGGGTTAGGCTAATTCAATTTAGGATTTTGCCCTGTTAACAACTCAATATTAACTGGAACCCCATATGGAAAGGTGTTGCTGTTTCTGAGGTTATCCTTGGAGTTATAAGGAGATGGGAAAGCTAATGGCCAGAGACTAAAAATTTATCCATCCTGAAATCTCACTGCCAAAAAACAAGCATTTTAAATTCCATCTACTTCTCTCATCCAATTAGAAATTGCACTTTCAAGTTGAACAACTAGTATTTGTTTTTTTACTGAATCAGGATTTTCCCTCTTATCCTAGAGTCTCTAAGGTGATGTTCTGTCAACATCCACTCAAACCTTCAGGCAATGCTGCCAAATATGTCAGAATGGCACCATAGGGGTAGCAGTTCAGAGCATTCCACATTCTTTAATTAAAATGAAAACATTAAAAGACCAATATTGGTTCTAGAGAACAAATAATAAAATATCTCTTTCTCCTCTCAACAAATAGATGAGGCAATGTGAGGAGAGAATGTTAAAGATGTGATCACTGTTTTAGGTGTTTGAGCTGAACTGTCTTTTTCTTTTTTCAAAAGAAAATTCAATGCCAGGAGTGGGATATACCCAGAAATGATTGTCTTAGCTCCTTAGGCAAATTCTCTAAGACTATAAGATTATTGTTATTTAGTCATTTCAGTCTTGTCCAACTCTTTATGACCCCATTTGAGATTTTTTTGGGGGGGGCAAAGATATGGATTGGTTTACCATTTCCTTCTCCAGCTCATTTCACAGATAAGGAAACTGAGGCAAATAGGGGTGACTTAGCTAATAAATATCTCAGTTTAATTTTGAACTCCTTGTGTGCCATGTATTTGGTCCACTGTGTGCAATTCTAAGAAATGTGATTCCCTGTAGTACGGACTTACACGGGATATGCAGTATTCACTATAGGGGATCTTATTTGGTCTACTGGGAAAGGAATAAGTAGTTATTAAACATCCACTATGTTCTGGGCACTATGCAAAATGCTTGACAAATATCTCATTTGATCCTCATAAGACCTAGTGAGGTGGGTGCCATTATAATCTCCATTTTACAATTGAGGAACCTGAAAGACAGAGGTTAAGTGCCCAGTCACACAGCAAGTAAAGTATCTGAGTTCAGATTTGAAGTCTTCTTGATTCCAGGCCAGAGTTCTATCCACCATGCCCCTAGCTGCAGTATCTTATATGCAGCTTTACTATGTGATAGTGAAAAAAATGTGTTTTATATGTAATTATGCTCTTTGAGGTCTTGAGAAAGACACTAAAGGAGAGGTTAGTAGCTGGGAAGGAAAGAAGCATGGATTCAAGTGTGAAAAATGTTATGATCATAGCAAGCTGAGTAGGATTGGGGGGACAACGGGGTGGAACAATCTGGCTGTGTAGTTTACGTGCCTGGAGCTGATGAACAAAGAAAGGTAAAGACTTTAAAGTAAAGAAGAGTTGAGAAGGCATGGCTATAAGAGAATCTCTGATGGCATCTTCACCAAAGAAATTCCAATCCTACCATATTGCAAGGACCAACCTACCTATTGGTATTGGGAGTTTCCTCCTTGCTGCTGGACTGGGGTTCAAATCTTAAGTCCTTATCCATTTTATAACTTTTAAATATGTTTGTGTGCATTTGGAACTCCACCAGTGTCACTACTGTACAAAAATTTTTGTAGCAGCCAAGGACTGTGTTGGCCAAGGACCTGGAAACTGAATGGATGCCCATCAGTGGAGGAATGGCTGAATAAATTGTGGTATGTAAATGTTAGGGAATACCACTGTTCTGTAAGAAATGAGCAGGCTGATTTCAGAAAAGCCTGGAGAGACTTACATGAATGGAGTGAAGTGAGCATAACCAAGAGAGCAATGTATACAGAAACAAGATTATGTGATGATCAGCTATGACAGACTTAGTTCTTCTCAGCAATACAGTGATCTAAGACAAATTCAATAGACTTGGGATATAAAATGCCATCCACAACCAGAGAGAGAACTATCAAGTCTCAATGCATATTGAAGCATTACTATTTTCACCTTTTGTTTGTTTGCCTTTTCTGGAGTTTTCATTTCTGTTCTGATTTTTCTTTCACAATGTACTAATATGGAAATATATTTATAATGATTGTATATGTATAACCTATATCAGATTGCTTGCTGTCTTAGAGAGGGAAAAGGTAAAGAGGGAGATTCTAACTTAAAAATCCTACAAAAATCAAACTTACAATGTTACCAAAATGTTGAAAATTATCTTTATAGGTAATTGGAAAATTATTGAAATTTTTTGTTTTGTTTTGTTTTGTTTTGTTTTTTAATGGCTTACATTCAAAATACCGGTTACTGTTGTTGCTAGCAGGCGAGCTCATTTGAATACACTAGAAACAAACCAAATTCAAATATTCCCAATTCAATACAATCCAATAAGCTCTAGAAAAAGTGATCCAAGATTGAACTTGATTCATCTGTCCTCAGCTGACACATGGGTTATATTTGTAATTGGTTCTTAATAGATTTTTCTTCTTCCTGTGGGAAAACAACAGTGTTCTACTTAGTAAGTATTGGGATAGTGAATGCATCCTAGCAAGAGAACTCTTTTCAAATCAGTGCTAAAATTATGCTCAGCTCTTGCCTTCTTTACCATCATCAAGCCATATCTGACAACAGCAAACTTCAAAAATAGATTATCGAAACAACCTCCATAAATATAGTATCAGAATTGGAGGGTGGAGTGCCTATTTTCTATTTTTAAGATTCTTACCTACTGTCTGATTTATCTCTATGCCAATAACTACCTATGTGACCTTGGACAAATTACTTAAAACTTTCTTTGCAATTTGTTTCCCCCATTGGTAAAATATGAGTGGGGGTGGAAAAGTGGAAAGTGTTGGACTAAATGACCCCTAAGTTCTAACCTGCAGTGATACTATTCAGTCAGTCATGACCTTATTAACACATTCCATTCTGCAACTGCTACTTTGCTGTTGCTTGTTAAGTCATTTTTTCCAGTTATGTACGCCCTCTCTTTGGGGTTTTCTTAGCCAAGATACTGAAGTGGTTTGCTTTTTCCTTCTCTAGCTCTTATAGGTGAGGAAACTGAGGCAAAGAGGGTCAAGTGACTTGTCCAGGATCCCACAGTTAGGAAGTGTCTGAGGATGTTCTGCTCATCTCTTTCTAATCTCACCACCATGATGCTGACTCAAGCTTTGATTGAAAACACATCCCTCAGTCCCCTCTCCTACTGCAGCTGTGATGGATGGAGTAATCCTTCCAATGTCTTTCTTTATGAGGGCAAAACCTGGACATGATGTACTCCATCCTGCCTGTTTCAACTCTACAGAATAAAATGCCCCCCGACCTGGGTGCTCCTTTCCTTCTGCTGCCACTTTCCTGTCTCCTTTTGTGTATTGTCTCCCATGCCATCCCCTCTCACTACCAACAATGCAGGCTCCACCTTCCAATGTAATTGTAAGTTCCTTTGGGGAAGGAACTTTCTTTTTTATTAATTGTATTTTCTTTGCTTAGCACAGTGCTTGGATACAGTAAATGCTTAATAAATATTTGCTTGACTTTCCTAATTGGAATAATTGTGTTCATATTTAATTTTTCATTCTGAAGAGGGGATTAAAAACATATGATTCTAGAGTGTAACAACTATTTGAATTCAGAGGTCCTAAAATAAAGGGTCCAATTAATTAATATCTCAGATTTGTACTACTGATAAGAGAAACACAAATTAAAGACAACTCTGAGGTACTATAACACGCCTCTCAGATGGCTAAGATGACAGAAAAAGATAATGATTTATGTTGAAGGGGATGTGGGAAAACTGGGACACTGATACATTGTTGGTGGAGTTGTGAATTGATTCAACCATTGTGGAGAGCAGTTTGAAACTATACTCAAAAAGTTATCAAACTGTGCATACCCTTTGATCCAGCAGTGTTGCTACTGGGCTTATATCCCAAAGAGATCTTAAAGAAGGGAAAGGGACCTGGATGTGCAAGAATGTTTGTGGGAGCCCTCTTTGTGGTGGCCAGAAACTGGAAACTGAGTGGATGCCCATCAATTGGAGAATGGCTGAATAAATTGTGGTATATAAATGTTATGGAATATTATTGTTCTGTAAGAAATGACCAACAGGATGATTTCAGAAAGGCCTGGAGAGACTTACATGAACTGATGCTGAGTGAAATGAGCAGGACCAGGAGATCATTATATACTTCAACAACAATACTATATGATGATCAATTCTGATGGACATGGCTATCTTCAACAATGAGATGAACCAAATCAGTTCCAATAGAGCAGTAATGAACAGAACCAATTACATCTAGAGAAAGAATACTGGGAAATGAGTATGGACCACAGCATAACATTTTCACTTTTTCTGTTACTGTTTGATTGCATTTTTGTTTTTTTCTTCTCAGGTTATTTTTACCTTCTTTCTAAATTCGATCTTTCCTGTGCAACTTGATAACTATATAAATATGTATACATATATTGTATTTAACATATACATTAACATATTTAACATGTATGGGACTACCTGCCATCTAGGGGAGGAGATGAGCGGAAGGAGGGAAAAAGTTGGAACAGAAGTTTTGCAAAGATCACTGTTGAGAAATAACCCATGCATATGTTTTATATATAAAAAGCTATAATAAAATAAACAGTGAGATGATTCAGGCCAGCTCCTATGATCTTGTGATGAAGAGAGCCATCTACATTCAGAGAGAGGACCATGGGAACCAAATGTGGATCGCAACATAGCATTTTCACTCTTTTTATTGTTGTTCACTTGCATTTTGTTTTCTTTCTCATTTTTTCCTTTTTCATTTGACTTTTCTTGTGCAGCAAGATAATTGTGGAATTGCACATGTTTAATATATATTGGATTACTTGCTCTCTAGGGGAGGAGGTGGGGGAAAGGAAAGGGGACATTTTTGAACACAAGGTTTTGTAAGGGTGAATGTTGAACATTATCCATGTATATATTTTGAAAATAAAAACTTTAAATATATATATGTATATCAAATTTGGATTTAAGCCCCAACCGTACTGAGTCACCAAAGACTAGAAATGCACAAATCACTGAAATTATCCCAGAAAAGACAAGCATCTTTTGCATATTTCAAACAACTATTTCTGTGTAACCTTGGCTCTCTTCAGGCATAGATCTTCTAAATGGTACTCCACATTCAAGGCATGCATTAGGATAGCATTTATGCAAAAAATATGGTTCACAATTCCTCCCTGATAGTTCTTTTATCCAAAGGACATGCTATTTAAAAGAGGAAAAAATGGTATTTAAACAATATAGCAAAATAAACAAGGAAATTACCCTCTCTTACAACCAGGGATGTATTCTCCCACAGATTTCCACACCAGTACCACCATTGGAGAGGGAATCTATGTAAAGAATACATGTGTCCAGGAAGCACATGATGGGAGGACACATGGGGAAAACCTATATTGAATAGACATATGCACGGGGAACATATATGGGTAAGGCAACACATGTGACTCTGGGGCCATGCCCAGCCAGTACACTCTCAGGGTTGCATTCCCTGTAGGAATCCTGCTCTGTTTCCAATAATGCAGCTCACTTCCTCATAGAGAATCAATATCATCATTATTCTCTAGTCCTGCTACCGCCCATTACTGCTCCACCACCGCCATCTTGTTGACTCTCCTACTGCATTGTCACTGCAGCTGTATCATTGACTTTTCTGGCATAAGAAATCTCAGCTCTACTGTTTCTCCTTTAGAATCACATCCAGAAAGCCCTTGGGTTTGAAATCTGCCTTTAAGTTATTTTTCTTCAGCCTCAGCTGCCATTTCGTGAATTCAGTCTACTTTCTGAGCCAGAATACAAAAATTCTTTCATTTCCCATCAAGACTCTGTTCTACACAAATCACCCCAAAATATTTACCTAACTAGACAGAAATTGGCTGAAGTTGTTAACTTTCTATTGTCCTATTTTCCTGCCATCAACAAAGGTGTTACTCTCCTTATTGGAAGAGGAAGAGAAAAAGGAGCAGAAGCATTTTTATGGCATCTACCATGAGCCATTCCAATATTATCTCATTTGATCCTCACAACAATTCTGAGAGGTAGGTGCTATTATCTTCATTTATACTTAAGTGGAGAGGTTAAATGACTTTATCAGGTATCACCCAGCTAGTATCTATGACCAGATATGAACTGAGGGCTTTCTGCCTCTGGTTTGCCACAGTGACCTTTTTTTCTGGCCCTTTCACTGATTTACGATGTGGCTTTTAAGAAGTTACTATCAGGGACATTCTGGAAAGATGGCACAGTAGGTTGACGAATTTCAAGCTCTCCAGATTCCCCCACAAATAAAAATTTGCACTTCAGGGGGAACATGGACTGGTGAAAAGTTAAGATTTGGGTCAGAACAGAGGTCTTCCAGGTACAATACAAGAAGATCTGAAGACCCCAGGCCAGGGATTGACCCATGTGAAGTGTAAATACTGGCAGTCAGTCTGGTCTCAGTCTGGGGTGACCAAGGAGGAACCTCAGCTGATTGAGAATGCCAGGTCCAGATGTGCTGTAGAGAGGAGCCCTGGGTGAGAAGGGACCAGCACCCAATGAGTACAGAAGCAGCAGGGCAGGGCAGGCATCTGCAGGAGGGGGAAGCTTTTGGTTTAGGTTCCAAGTCAGATATGGAGAGTCAAAGTAAAACTAGAGGCACCATTCCCCCACCCCACAATTAGAGGGGTTATTTTAAAAAAATGAACCAACAAAGAAGAATGAACCCCATCGTAGAAATTTACTCTGGGAACAAGTAAGATTGGGGTTCACATCTTCAAAGGAGGACACAAGTAAAAAGAGATTCTTCTATCTCAAAGAGTAAAGTGAAATGGCTCCCAGTCCACAGAGAATTTATAGAACTCAAAAAATAATTTAAAAATCATGGCAGAAATTAGATATGGATCCATACTTAACACCATATACCAAGATAAAATCAAAATGGGTCCATGATTTAGGCATAAAGAATGAGATCATAAATAGATTAGAGGTACATAGGATAGGAAAGAATTTATGACCAGAGGAGAACTAGAGATCATTATTGGTCACAAAATAGAAGATTTTGATTACATCAAACTAAAAAGTTTCTGTACAAACAATACCAATGCAAACAAGATTAGAAGGGAAGTAACAAATTAGGAAAATATTTTTACAGTTAAAGATTCTGATAAAGGCCTCATTTCCAAAATATATAGAGAACTGACTCCAATTTATAAGAAATCAAACCATTCTCCAATTGATAAATGGTCAAAGAATATGAACAGACAATTTTCAGATAAAGAAATTGAAACTATATCTACTCATATGAAAGAGTGTTCCAAATCACTATTGATCAGAGAAATGCAAATTAAGACAACTCAGAGATACCACTACACTATATCTATTCATATGAAAGAGTGTTCCAAATCACTATTGATCAGAGAAATGCAAATTAAGACAACTCAGAGATACCATCCTGTCAGATTGGCTAAGATGACAGGAAAAGATAATGCTGAATGTTGGAGGGGATGTGGGAAAACTGGGACACTGATGCATTGTTGGTGGAGTTGTGAAAGAATCCAGCCATTCTGGAGAGCGATTTGGAACTATGCCCAAAAAGTTATCAAACTGTGCATACCCTTTGACCCAGCAGTGCTACTACTGGGCTTATATCCCAAGGAAATATTAAAGAGGGGAAAGGGACCTGTATGTGCCAAAATGTTTGTGGCAGCTCTTTTTGTAGTGGCCAGAAACTGGAAGTTGAATGGATGCCCATCAATTGGAGAGTGGTTGGGTAAATTATGGTATATGAAGGTTATGGAATATTATTGCTCTGTAAGAAATGACCAGCAGGACGAATACAGAGAAGCTTGGAGAGACTTACATCAACTGATGCTGAGTGAAATGAACAGAACCAGAAGATCACTGTACACTCAATGCTGTATGAAGATGTATTCTGAGGGAAGTGGATATCTTCAACATAAAGAAGATCCAACTCACTTCCAGTTGATCAATGATGGACAGAGACAACTACACCCAGAGAAGGAACACTGGGAAGTGAATGTAAATTGTTAGCACTACTGTCTATCTATCCAGGTTACTTATACCTTCGGAATCTAATACTTAACGTGCAACAAGAAAGTTGGATTTACACACATGTATTGTATCTGGGTTATATTGTAACACATGTAAAATGTATGGGATTGCCTGTCATCTAGGGAAGGGAGTAGAGGGAGGGAGGGGAAAATTTGGAAAAATGAATACAAGGGATAATGTTATAAAGGAAATTACTCATGTATTTATACTGTCAAAAATTTTTTATAATTATAAAATTAAAAAATAAATAAATAAAATAAGAAAAAAATTTAAAAATCAAATGAGAGACATTAAGGAAAAATTAAAAAATATAAAAACCATCCAAGAAAAACAAGATGATTATGAAAAAAAGTTAACTAGAAAAAGAGATACAGAGTTTCAGAGGTGAAAATAATAACTCTTTGAACGAGATCATAAATAAATTAGAGTACCATAGGATAGTTTACCTCTCAGACTTGTGGAGGAGGAAGGAATTTGTGACCAAAGAACAACTAAAGATCATTATTGATCACAAAATAGAAAATTTTGATTACATCAAATTAAAAAGCTTTTGTACAAACAAAACTAATGCAAACAAGATTAGAAGGGAAGTAACGAACTGGGAAAATATTTTTACAGTTAAAGGTTCTGATAAAGGCCTCATTTCCAAAATATATAGAGAACTGACTCCAGTTTATAAGAAATCAAACCATTCTCCAATTGATAAATGGTCAAAGGATATGAACAGACAATTTTCAGATGATGAAATTAAAACTATTTCCACTCATATGAAAGAATGTTCCATATCACTATTGATCAGAGAAATGCAAATTAAGACAACTCTGAGATACCACTACATACCTGCCAGATTGGCTAAGATGACAGGAACAAATAATGATGAATGTTGGAGGGGGTGTGGGAAAACTGGGACACTGATACATTGTTGGTGGAATTGTGAAAGAATCCAACTATTCTGGAGAGCAATCTGGAATTATGCCCAAAATGTTATCAAACTGTGCATACCCTTTGATCCAGCAGTGCTACTACTACTGGGCTTATACCCCAAGGAACTACTAAAGAAGGGAAAGGGACCTGTATGTGCCAAAATGTTTGTGGCAGCCCTTTTTGTAGTGACTAGAAACTAGAAACTGAATGGATGTCCATCAATTGGAGAATGGTTGGGTAAATTATGGTATATGAAGGTTATAGAATATTATTGCTCTGTAGAAATGACCAGCAGGATGAATATAGAGAGGCTTGAAGAGACTTACATCAACTGATGCTGAGTGAAACGAGCAGAACTAAGAGATCATTACACACGGCAATAACAAAACTGTATGATGGAAGTGGATATCTTCAACATAGAGAAGAGCTAATTCAGTTCCAATTGAGCAATGATGGACAGAATCAGCTACACTCAGAGAAGGAACACTGGGAAATGAATGTAAACTGTTTGCATCTTTGTTTTTCTTCCCAGGTTATTTTTACCTTCTGAATCCAATTCTTCTTGTGCAACAAGAAATTTGTTTCTACACACATATATTGTATCTAGGTTATACTATAACATATTTAATATGTATGGGACTGCCTGCCATATAGGGGAGTGGGTGGAGGGAAGGAGGGGAAAATTTGCAACGTAAGTGAGTGCAAGGGATAATGTTGTAAAAAATTACCCATGAATATGTACTGTCAAAAAAAAAAGTTATAATTATAAAATTAATTTAAAAAGAAAGAAAGAAAATAACTCTTTGAAAATTAGAATTGGGCAAGGGGAAGCCAGTGAAGTTATGAGAGACCAAGTAGTAACAAAATAGATTATAAAGAATGAAAAAAAATAGAACAGAATGTGAAACATAAGAAAAGCAACAGATTTAGAGATCAAGTCAAGGGAAAAAAATATAAAAATAATTGAGCTGCCTGAAAGTTGTGACAAAAAATAATCCAAGAAAATTGTTCTAGAATGATAGAACATTAGAGTAAAGTACAATAGAAAAAAATCTACCCATCACCACCTCAATGAGATCCTTTGTGGAAAACACATAGGAATATCATTGCCAAATTTCAAAAAACCCAGAAGAGAAAATTCTGCAAAAAAACAAAAAATAATTCAAATACATGGATACTACAATTGTACAGTACTTATTGGAAGCCACAATAAAAGATCGCAAGTCCTGGAATCATATCATAACAACAATCAAAAGAACTAGTAGAGGGGCAGCTAGGTGGCGCAGTGGATAGAGCACCACTATTTGAATTCAGGAGGACCAGAGTTCAGATCTGATCTCAGACACACTTCCTAGCTGTGTGATCCTGGGCAAGTCACTTAACCCCAGCCTCAGGGAAAAAAAAAAAAAAAAAAAAAAGAACTAGTATGTGGCTAAAAATATGTCCAGCAAAATTATCTACATATAACATTGAATGAGAAAAAAAAAAAAAAGAGACAATCAATGAACTTGCAGATTTTCAGGATATTCTACCAAATCTAAACTTAATAGAAAATTTAATGTATAAAGAGCCAATATCAAAGATCAATTTCAAGGAACTCAACATGGACAATTTTTTTTTTTTACATGGGAAATGTATACCTTATGTTTAAGATTGACATTAACAATAGAGTAGCCCAAAAGAAAGATGATAAAACAAAGGCACCTATCAGATGTGAGTTCTTCCACCCAGCATGCCCTTGCCTCCCCCCTGCCTCCAGGTGCAACACCTCCTCTCTCTCAATTAAGAGTTTAAACTTGCCACTTCAAAGTTTGACATGGATGATGACGTTGCTGCTCTCGTTTATGGCTCTGGAATGTGCAAAGCTGGCAGAATGCTGGAGACATGCTCCTCAAGCTGTCTTCCCTTTCATTGTTAGGAACCCCAAACATCAGGATGTGATGGGGGGCATGACATGGAGAAGATCTGGTGTCATACTTTCTATAATGAGCCCCGTGTGGCCCCTGGGCTGCTCACAGAAGCTCCCCCGAACCCCAAAGCCAACGGAGACAAAACGACTCAGATTTGTGTTTGAGGCCTTCCACCCCCAGCCCCATGCGCTGCCCTTCAGGCTTGCTGTCCCTGTATGTCTCTGGTCATACCACTGGTATTGTGATGGACTCTGGTGATGGGTGACCCACCCCGTACCCTTCCCAGGGCCATCTATCAGTCTGGCTGGGCATGATCCCACAGACTACCTTACCGAGAGGGAGGGCAGTTTCCCTGCCACAGCTGAAGGGGAATTGTGTGGGACATCAGTTGTTACCTTGCCGGCCACTGCAGCAGCTAGCTCTTCTCCCTGGTTATCACCACTGCCAATGAGAGGCTCTTTTCCCACTATCTTTCTTGGGCATAGAATCCTGTGAAATCCACAAAGTGGTCTTCCACACCATCATACAGTGTGATTTTGACCCGGTAAGGACCTGTCCACTCAAACCGTCCTATCTGGTGGTGCCACCATGTCCTGGACATTGCTGACAGGATGCAGGAGGGGATTGCTGCTCTGGCCCCAGGCAACTTCTCTGTCTGCAGTGGAGGCTCCATCCTTGCCAGGGTGGGTCAGCAAGCCCAAGTAGGAGGAGTCTGGGCCGTCCAATGTCCTCCACAACCGACCCCACTCACTTCCTAGAGGAACCTCGACCTTTTTAGTCTGTCCTCAGCCTAAGCTTCCATGGAGGCCGAAGCCATGGTCCCACACCCTCCACTGCCCGGAGCTCTGGTCACCTGCTTAGAGCTGCCAGTCTAGGTGCCCAATTCTGCTGCTCTAGCCTCCACCTCTGCTCCTGCTGTGTACTTCACTTGGTGCCCTGTGCGGTACCAGTTTTGGGAGCTGAAACACTATGCTGTAGCCACATCCTCCTCCTGGACTGCCCCCCTTCCTGTACAATCTTAGCATCCTGCCAGTCCTGATCACCATATCTGTGGCTGGGGAGGAGCTGCCCAGGCCAAGGGCACTAGCAGCAGCAGGGGCGGGGCTGAGCAGTCGCCTGGCCAATCTCACCTTCCTACTGCTCAATGCAAACCACCACCGAGTTTGTCCAAGCAAGCATCAGGTGCTGAAACCTTTCCTTGTCAAAATGTGTCAACTTTGACATTTGACAAGTTTCAAAGCAGAATGAAACAATCAACCTCAAAGTAGTTTTTAAAAAGACAAAACTGAGGTCAGAGTAGTAGTGATAGCCTGAAAGATGAGGAAAGAAGAGGGATTAGAGATCATGTTGAGGATAAAAACAGAAGAGCATCAAGAAATATAATAGGTTGTCATTCTGGAGAGTTTGGAACTATGCCCAAAAAGTTATCAAACTGTGCATACCCTTTGATCCAGCATTGCTGCTATTGGGCTTATCTCCCAGAGAGATCTTAAAGGAGAGAAAGAGACCTGTATGTGCAAAAATGTTTGTGGCAGCTCTTTTTGTAGTGGCCAGAAACTGGAAGATGAATGGATGTCCATCAATTGGAGAATGGTTGGGTAAATTATGGTATATGAAGGTTATGGAATATTATTGCTCTGTAAGAAATGACCAGCAGGAGGAATACAGAGAGGCTTGGAGAGACTTACATCAACTGATGCTGAGTGAAATGAATAGAACCAGAAGATCGCTGTACACTTCAATGTTGTATGAGGATGTATTCTGATGGAAGTGGATATCTTCAACATAAAGAAGATCCAACTCACTTCCAGTTGATCAATGATGGACAGAAACAACTACACCCAGAGAAGGAACACTGGGAAGTGAATGTAAACTGTCAGAACTACTGTCTATCTACCCAGGTTACTTATACCTTCGGAATCTAATGCTTAACGTGCCACAAGAAAATTGGATTTGCACACATGTATTGTATCTAGGTTATATTGTAACACATGTAAAATGTATGGGATTGCCTGTCATCTAGGGGAGGGAGTAGAGGGAGGGAGGGGATAATGTGGAAAAATGAGTACAAGGGATAATGTTATATAAAAAAAATTTACTCATGCATATATATTGTAAAAAAAAAATTTTTTTTTAAAAAAAAGCAAAATTGGCAAACGGGAGGGAAAAAAGGTACAAAAGGTTACTGAATGAAATATTTCTTATGTGTTTGTTTTTAATTATTTTATTTCATTAAATAATTCCCATATCTATTTAAAAAAATATATAATAGGTTGTGATCAGATAGACTTCAAAGTGCTAGATCATGATATCATCAGTTATGGTTAAAAGTATGCGCACTAAGGGAATTAGGGTCTTTTTTAAGGGAACCACTTACTGCCTACTCAGTCATAATGTTATTTAACTAACCGTTTTTAATTAACTAAATGTAACTAAAATACAAACTTTTAAAATGGCACAAAATATCAATTTTTGAGACATTATGGTATCCCTGAAAACCCTTGTTGTGTCCCTTGTGTTGCCCCTGGTTATGGGTAGTCGATAAAGGGTCCAACCTCTTAGGAATAAAGTGTTAAGGTGGAGGTCAAGAGTTAAGAACTGGTAGGTTCCATAGAAAAAGGGTCATAAATGTGTATCTAAGTTACAATGTATCTAAGTACAATGATAAATTTTGAGTTGAATAGAAATATAGCTCCTTGGGAAAGGAGGGAGAATATCTTGTGAATAAAACAAGCCAGTAATTAATAAAATTAGAATGTGGCCTAGGTGATAGTTGATGCAATGTACCTTAAAGGTGTTATTGTGACAAAAACTTGGAAGTGTCAGAGGAGTAAGAACTATCAAGTTTCATGAAATACTATCTTTTGGAAGGGGTCAGATTCTCCTTGGTGTGTGAAGAGATGTAGCATGAAAAAAATCTGTTAATCTATAGTACCTGAGGACACAATGGAATGAGATGGCAAAGCAGATGCAGCCCATGGAGCAGGCCAAGATGGGCAGGGGTGAGTGGAGGGAGAAGAGAGGCCTTCAGCTTTACTTCCAAAGATTCTATGCCTGAGTGGGTAGGACCGGAATCTGCCTACCACAGTTTGGGACACCCTAGCGTTTCCTGTGATGACTAAGGCCAGAGCCGGCTCAGGAAGGTGCTACCCATGTCCAGCCTTGTCATTCCGAAGCCAGGGGAGGAGCCGGGTGTCACAGCCAGTTGTTTAGGAATCCGGATCAGTCACAGATGAGGACAAAGCCTGCCCAAAAGACATCTTACCTTCTCTCCTGTGGGCCACTGGAAGCACAGGTACCCTACTATTTTGGGGGGGCTTATTCATTCCAGGATGGATGTGTTTCCTGTGGAGCAGGACCTCCATTGCCCCAAGCCTTCTACCACAGTCACCTTGTAGCTCAGGTCAGGGATGTGTGAGAATCCCTTTAACTAAGGTTGTTTTTGAGAAAAATAGAAGGTGTAGGAAATGGAGGGAGGTCAGGGGTTAAGAGAAGTGATAAGCCATTTCTCTCATCAGTATGACAGTACAAGTCTATTGGCCTATGAAGTTCCTCTGATTTGGGAGGCAACAAAACTCAAAAGACCTGTGCATTCATATTGACACCTTCAAAATCTGATTGCTCCATTTGTTACAAGAGTTAGGCTGGAGAGGAAGAAAGGGAAGATCAGATGGTGTATTTTTGTTAAAAAAAAACAAAAATTTTAAAAATCATTCCCAGCAATCTTTTTTCCCCTAAGAATAGGTAGTGGGTTCCTCATGTCCAAGTCTGATTATCCTCTCCAGGAGGAATCAGAGTAAGGGGTATAGGTTGAAATTTAGGTAAGGAATAGTAACAAATAGACTTACACTTCGGTTCTTCATGCCAACAAGGCTATTTCTTCCAAGGTGGAGAATGTGAGAATTGTCTTTAGCTCAGGGATCTGGCCAACTTCTGGTTATAGCTACTCCTTTTCATAGCCAAAGCCCTCTGCCAAGTCACAGAATAACTTCAAAATTCAACATCAGGTCAGAATTCCCATTGAGAGGAATTGAGCAGGGGCAGATTGCTTTGAGGCTGTTTCATTTTTAAAGTAAAAGTTGGTTTACCCTTCTTGCCACTCAGTTCTCAGAACAAGTAAGGTCTTGAAATCGCACTTATTTTTGTACCAGTCATAAGTAGGATGGGGAGAGGAATTATTACTAATAGACTAATAGCACTGGAGTCAAAAAAAGTTGCCAACCCCTTCAGTGGTGGACAGGAATATATCAAAGGCTCATATATTGTGTGGTTTTGTAGTTAATTACTTGTACCTTATGTGACATTAATATCTTATTATTCTTGAAAAAAAAATTCATTTTTACCTATAGTCACTAGTCATTACTTAGGGTTAACAAACTTTTGGTGTAAACAAATCATGAATTCACAAGCTGATCCCTGAGCTGAAAAGGAATTTTATAGAAATTATCTGGTCTAAACTTTTCATTTTACAGATGAGGAAATGGTAGTACCAGGCCAGGCTTGGATTCAGGTTCACTGATTCTAAATACAGATGTGTATTGTTGGGGATTTGGGATTGGCTGGGAGGGGGGTTAAGGATCACCCATCTAATAAGTGTTAAGGATCTGAGAATGAATCTGAATCTATATCCTCCTGATTCCAGGGCCAGTGCTACCTAGTGCTAACCACTGAGCTATCTAATTGCCCCATCCAGATGTTTGTTGTAACAATAATATAATTATAATAATACTCTTTGCAGGAAATTAGAAAAGGAAATCAATGGTAGCAAAGAAATGGAAAGAAAATGAATATCCATTAAATAAAAGAATAGCTAAACTCTCCGTGGCATATAAATACAGTGGAAATTATTGTACGGTAAGAAATGTGACAAATTAGAAATACAGAGAAATATCAAGTGATCATATGAATACAAGAAATAACACAATGACCATAATAATGTAAATTAAAATACTAAAAGGATACCAAGTTAAGTAACTATAATAACCAATTTTGCTCCTTGAGTACAGATTTAACGAACTGTCTTTCTTATGAGGGGAGGGGTGGGGGAGGAAATGATGCAGGAAATGGGACAGGGAGGACTATAAAGGGATAATAATCTTGCTTACATTTCCAGAAGCCGTCACTATCTTTTATTTTAGCATAACTTTTTCTTTGTTATGAAAGAAGGTTCAAATTGATGGAGAGATATCCAGAAATAAGTGACAAAGATATCCAACTGTACATAATAGATTTATAGTTCACATACCACCTTTTTTTTTTCTCTCTACCCTATTTTGTAAATAGAAATGATGAGGGGTGGGGGAGTTCTTTAAATAGTAGAAACATAAGGCCTCAATAAAACTCCCCTTCTCCCCAAAGGAAACCAAAGTACAAAAGAACAGAAATTTCCAGATGTAGTAAGACCTTCAATGCTCTTTTAAATTTAAAAATAAGGAAATTTGGACACTATGTTAAAGGCAATCACTTTTTCTGGCTTCATTTCTTCACTACAAACCAAATATTAACATATCATTTCACCTTTAGAGACAGTAAAAGGCTGAAGCTCTTATGGTACATCAATTCAATTCCACAAGCATTTGTGAATAAGCACCTTCTATGACTCAAACTAAGTGCCTAGGCGCACAGGGGATATAGAAAACAATCACTTCCCTCAAAAAACCTGAAGGCAGATCACAGGGACAGTGAAAATAGCACTGAATGCAAAGTCAGAAAGACCTGAGTTCAACTGAGGCCTCAAGACACTTCCTCAGACACTTCGTAGCTGTGTGACTTGTGCAAGTCACTCACCTTCGGTCTGCCTCAGTTTCCTCAGCAGTAAAATGGAGATATAAGAACACCTACCTTTGAGGGTTATCATGAGGATCAAATGAGGTATTTGTAAAGCACTAAGCACAGTACTTGGCACATAAGATGGTGCTATGAATACTTGTTCCTTTATTCCCCTACTACAATCCTCAGAAGAGAGTAATGGGTATCTATAGTTAAAGCTTCAGCTCAAATTATTGCACAAAAATTAACTATATCAATAGCCAGAATGTGTTAGATCTCATCCCATCATGTAAATTTGACTTCTTCAAGCTTAGCAATTTCATATGGCATTTTAGGAAGCTATCTTCAAAAGAAAAGATGGGCAATAATTATTATTGCAATAATACCTTAAATTCACCAGGTTTTCTTATTACTACATTTTACCAATGTTCTAGTAATATGACTTCTCAGTCATACAGTAATACCAAACTAGATTTAAGATTTCAGAATAATTTCTTTCCTTGTAGTATAGATCATGATCTTCTGTTTAAAAAGGAACAAAGATTAAACTTAACAGAATCACCAATGGCCACTTCCTTATTTCATCTCCTCTGGGAATCTCATTAAAGCCAACTTTAAAATCTGATTCACAGTCAGATCTTAAGTTTGGAGGAACTTGGTACTTTTTTTGTAGAAAAAGTCCTGATGCCTGGAGAACACATTGCTCCCAATACTAATTTAATGAATAGATTTAATTAAAAACAAACTGTTCGAGGAGGATCTAAAAGGAAATTAGCACAACAGACTGGTAAAGTGATCCATGTTGCCTGCTCCTACTAAACAAGATAAATTCAGAAAACCAAAACTAAATGCAGTGAAAATTCTTTGTGACTGCTCATATATATCAGCACATCAAAGTAATTCCCCACAGACGCTGGAGTAGCAGGGGTAATGACTAAGTGATTTGGGGGAGAAGTGTACCTCATTTTCCTCAACTCCTGACTATGAAGTGCTGCCAAGCAGTTGTTCAGAAGGGGGTGGCAGGGTGATGCTCTGGAGAATAAATGTCTTTTTCTCCCCAAACCATTTAAAAGCTGAAGAAATGATCATCTGTCAACAAAAACCCATACTCCTTTTCTGCTCTCAACATCGATATCTTATCCCCTAAGACTGATGTCCACCATTGATTTAATAATAAAATAATATAAAAATTAAAATAATTTAAAATTGCCCCTTTTTATACTGCTCCATATCTCAAAACATTTTTGCCCATTCCTGTCCAATTCCCCTGGGTACTTGATCCTAAACCTCTCCTTATCTAATGGTTCCTTCCCCTTTTCTTACAAAATGCTTGGATGTCTCCAGTCCTTAAATCTCTTTCCCCTTAACGCCACTTATACCAAACGTTCAGTTCTTACAAGTCACTGCTACATTTCTAGTGAGGGTCTTTCTCTCCCATATTTATTTAATTTTTTTTTTTTTTTGCCTCAATTTCTACTATCCTTAATCACTAAATGCATGTAGCTTCTCAAATTGAGATCTGTTGAAGACCTTAGCTTAAAAAATCAAGGTCTCCTACTGCATCCAAGGCCATTTTTAGTTGTCCTGATCTCTGGGCCCCTGGAACCAGATGGCTCTAGAGGGTAAAGTGAGGCAGGTGTCCCCTCCCTCCCTCCCTTAAATCCAATTCACTAGCAGGTCATGGTATCACCTCCCTCATGTCAGGGTCCTCTTTGATATCTAAGGACAAACCACCAGCAAGATAATTCTGACTTTCATTTCCCCATCGTCCCCCTATGTGGCTTTTGTCCCTATCACTTTGAACTTTCTTTCTCCAGGGTTTCCAAAGCCTCATAATTCCCAAAACTATAACCTTTCTAAATATAGCATTTAATAACAGAGCCCACCTCTTTCCCATGGCATTTCCCTCTCCTGATTCTTTCCTTACCTAACAACTTCTCCCACTGATTCACCTTCTCCTCCTGTTCCTTCCACACACTTGGTCCCTAAAACCTCTCTAATATTGTCTCCCTTAACAATCTCATATAAACCAACTCTGATCTCCCCCATTTGAAGCAATCACTTGAATAGTACCTCCAAGTCATTCTGTATAAAACTGAGTAAGGGGGACATCAATCAAGAAAACTTTAAAAAGTAATTTTCCCAGAAACTTTTTTCTAACACTTAAAGAACTCTTAATTACTACTGAGGACTTTATAATCTCAAACCACTTTGAATAATTCCTAACTATATCAGGTAGTTGATGATACTGCTAAAGTAAGACAATATCAATGAACAAAAAATAGTGAAATTGTCTTGATTTTTCCATAATGAAAGACGCTCCTAATTTCCCACTATATAGAAAGAATTAGACTTTTAACTTTTACAGTCTCATTTTAATATAATACCAACTTGCTTTTCAATTACCTTTCTACCAGAAAGCTCCAATTGCCCTAGATTTGGCTTTCAGTGTGTGTGTGTGCGTGGGCACATGCTCAAACAAGGTGCAAAAGACTCTCCTTAACAAAACTTGAGGCAGAATAAGAACACTCTGATTTTCACTCAACCTTCAATATTACATTCTTCTACAGCGGTAAAACGAGCATAATACTTGCATAATTGTGAGACTCGGACAAAGTTATGTAAAATACTCAAATGTAGAATACTCAGTAATTCTTAAAGCCTTATATGAAGATAATCTATTATACTATGAATACCATCTTGGCAGCAATGAAAAAGAATAAGATTGCCAATTCCTTGAACATTGTAACAGTTTATTTTAATATTTTATACAGCTAGTATTGGTCTCCAATAAATTATATCAAGTTATAAGTGAAGGCTCTTTACTTTTCCTGGTTTCCCTTCCCCTATTACCCCAAGTGTACTTTGTTGAAATTGCAAATGGGATACTGGGATATTTAAAACTCCTTCAAGGTAGGGTCTACCATGCGATATATTGACAATTAGTGATTGTAAGTTCGCTGTGCACCAACTATGCATCTCTATTGTCCCAATAGTACCTATAAAACTCAGGGGCAAACAAATATTAAAGAGATGTATCAACTTTTACAAATAAAATATTCATGAAAAGTTCTTGGAATTGGCTGTATTCTTTAATGAAAATGTGGCAAGTAATAGGGGAACTTATATTCTTCAAACTAGAATCAATTTAAATGAGGCCAATTCTCTCCTTTTTATGTAAATTATTATTATTTTTTTAATATTGCTGTAGCAGCTATCCTAACACTCACACTCACAACCCCACTGTATTCAATTTTAATAGGGTGTTTAAAAATTTCTTCTATGGATACATATGCAACAAAAGAAGATCTTCAACAGGTATCCCCTTTCCAAGCAATATTCTAAAAGATGAAATATTTTAAAATCTTTCAAAGGGCAGTATGTAAAATACCTTTGTTCTGGGGTTGATTTCTACCACTCTTTCAGATGATTATCTAGTATTACAAACATAATTCTCCAGAAGACACCCAAGAATCCCAGCCAGCTGCCTGCTGTACCATATACCCTGATTTTATTAGATCTAAAAACAAACATACACACAGCAATAGCCTAAGAGGCACAAAGATTCCACTTCTCCCTTAAAGCAAGCTCTTAACACAAAGACAAATTTGAAATCACACAATTCATGTTTTAACACAGAAAAATTATGTAATTGGCTTCTATTCCAATTACTCCACCCCCAACATTTCGGTCCATATGTTGAACATTAGCAATTCCAAGGGCACATCATATAAAAAACTACTTCTCCATGAAGTCATATATTTAGGCAGGGTTAAACCTTGGAATCAGTTACAAAAGCCTTCAGAATATTGCCAGACTGAAGCTTTCAGGGAATACTTGACAAGTCCTGGGTGGCCAATTATTTTCTATTTTCTTAACCTCTATGTTGGGTTCAGAACTGGTAAAAATTCCTATCACCCAAGAGAATAACTATTATTTTGGTAACTCATCAGTGGCTTAGCTGCTTGCATGGTACAAACATGGCAGACTATTAAAAAGATATCCAACAGTCTCTACAGTATTAAAAGTACAAAACAAAAGGGAAAAGTAATCCAATAATCCTTTTCCTAAGGCCAATTTATTATACTAATATAGGTCTTGTCAAGAGCAAATATAATTGTATGTGCCAATGAGATACTTTTTTTTTCTTGGAAGGCCAAGATATGGGGTCAAATATCACATGAATGTATATTGAGGATATTTTTAGATCGTCCTTATTGATATTAACATGTAACCAAAAATAGACTGACCTTCCTTCACTTTTCAACAGAAAGGAAATTTTCAGCTAAAAGATCTGAGGTGTCGGGACAGCTAAGTGGCGCAGTGGATAGAGCACCAGCCTTGAATTCAGGAGGACCAGAGTTCAAATCTGGTCTCAGACATTAACACTTCCCAGCTGTGTGACCCTGGGTAAGTCACTTAACCCCAGCCTCAAAAAAAAAAAAAAAGATCTGAGATGTTGTCACCATCATTTTGGACTATGAAAACAATACAATAGCTATTGAAATTATAAGTCAAATATTATACAAAATGAATCAACACAGCACCTCTCTGGAAATTCCATTTTAAAAGCTATCTAG